>NC_053492.1:356013959-356183959 GCF_905171775.1 Rana temporaria
TCTCCTTTCTATCTTCACTGTATTGACTGTGCAGGCGTGTGTTTTATGTGTTTTGAGGAGAACACAGCAATACAGGTAAAAGAGGTGCAAAAAACCTACGAGGGGGTGAAGTAATGCTTTAAGGTGCTAATGAATAGTATAGCCCTCCATACCTAAATTGGTATCATTCACTTCTCTATAAATTGCATTCCACACAATAAGGACCAATTTCCTTGATACTCAGTTGACGCCTGTTATGGGGAAACGCGTCGGAGGAGCCCCTTCTGTAACCTCTGCACACACAAGCCAGTTGGTAAGGGTCTGTTCATTATTCAATCCACCGTTTTTAAACTTCATAACTGTAAGTGCGATTCTTGTTCTTTTGCATTAGAAATATTAAGGACCCTTTTTTCCATATGCTGGGCTGAATACCTGATAATTGTTTGGATGAGCATAAGGCTGAACCCTCCATGGATGATATCCTACCCCTTCTGAGACAAACAGGATTGTGTGGAAATAAAAAGCGGGTTTGATCTCTATAACCTGAAATCCAAAATCTCTGGTAAGAGCCGTGGGTTGGTGTGGGGACCTTTTTACATTGAGCACCCTGCCACTGTTTGTTGATTTTTGCACATCCAAATAACTGGACTATCTTTTAATGAAATTAAACTTTTATCACATGTTTATTTTTTATATTGACAGATTTTTGAAAATTGTCACATTATTTAAAGTTTCGATTATATTACCGTATATGCTTTTATTGATCATTTGTTTGGGAAGCGCACCTGGTCACTTTTCAAAAGTTACAAAGGATTGCAGGACAATTGTGACTGCACATTACCAATTCAAAACTTCAAAAAGCTTATGCTTAGCAGCCTAGCATGGTGTGCAGGAGATCCTCCTCTAAAATATTTCACTTGTATAATGCTCAGTCATACTCTATACTTGGGCCATGCTAGGCTACGGAGAGTGAATAAAAGTTTTGAAGTTGGATATCTTAATCAGTTCTTACAACTGACAGTGAACAAACACCCATGACAAATGTTTTAAACACATTATATAGATCTAAATTAGGTAGGTTATCCAGATACCGTATATATTTGAGTATAAGCCGAGGTTTCAGCACATTTTTTGGTGCTGAAAATGCTCCTCATGGCTTATACTCGAGTCACCTTTTTGCGCCTGATCTCCCGGACTTTGGGGACCGGACAAGTTTGTTGTCCGGTAGACCTATGGCCGGGGAGCACCGATTTTTCCAAGCCGGGCACCCCTTCCATAGACTCCCATGTTAAATGGTAATTTCTCCTGTGAATTTGGGGACTCGGTACCGGCCGGTTGTAGGTCTTCTGGACCCGAAACTTGGCAGACATGTATCCCCCCCCCCATTTCTCCTCTACAAGTGTGCAAAGTTTTTTGTCTGGGGGACCTATGGCTGGGGAGCACCAATTTTTCAAAGTTGGGCACCCATTCCATAGAATCTCATGTTAAACGTCCGTCTAGTCATGGGCACAGTGAGGCATGGGCACAGGGAGGCATGCAGATGGACACCCTAGGCTTATACTCGAGTCAATATGTTTTCCCAAAATTAGGTCCCTCGGCTTATACTCGAGTATATACGGTAAGCCTAATTGAACAAGCTCCAAGTCAGACATTTTATTTCCCAAATGGCAACAGAACCCTTTGGTATCCCCAGCAGTCAGGTGAAGAAAGATTTGAAGTTTCATGAGGAATTACCACAGGGAATTTTGTTTTTAAACATTTTATTATCTAATGCACAAAATTAGACTGCAAGTAAAACCACCTTCTCAAGTTTTTATTTCAGCAAATATCTTGTAAATAAAATCAGTTAACAATATAAAATAAAAATAAAACAAAAAAAGAGCTTGCCAGTAAAATTGAAAATTCTAATGTATTCTGTTGAAAAGAAGAGCACCATTTACACAGAATTCTTAATAGCCATTGGCTGCTGTGCGATATTCCTATATGAAAAATCAAACTACTACCAATTCACACACTCACACAAAGAAAAAAGTTTCACTATGGGTCAACCTTACAAATATTGCTATAAAAATCATTTCATTCTTACTTTGGCAGAACCATAAAAGCGTTATTTTAACTTGACAAGCTAATTTTAATTGCAGAGTTTTTACACTGTTATAGGAATCATCACCAACTCAAAGACTATATTGGGACTGATGGCATTAAACAAATACTTACATTTTTATTATACCTTCTTTATCATCATTTTAGAGAAGGTTGCTAAAGTGCTGGTCATTTTTTTTTTTTTGCGACTGCAAAAGATTGAAAATAAAAAGCATCCCTTTGGCACACAAAAATATTTTTATGATGATATTTTTAACCACAGAAAAATAAAAATGTGACAGACAATGCAGTTTAAGTATTAAATGGCCAGACCACCCAAAAGTAAGGTTTTATTTTTAAAGTCGCCTGTTGCAAAGAAATCCTAGTTCCTCGCTCCATCTTAGAACTTTGGAGTTTCTATCCACCTTAATGGGGAGTTTCGCTTATCTGATCACATTTTTCGGTAATAAAATTATGTTAGTTATCCAAGAGGAGCAGGAGAGTAAGAAGACTTTATGAAGACTATGACAGGTATGCAGATTTTGTAACTAAAGCACACAGATCTCACCGGTGAAGTCCCCAAGAGAAATAAGTGGATGTTGGATAGTATGTCTCTACAGTACTGATCAAAACCTAAAACATTGATTTTGGGTGGACTAGCCTCGTAAACTACATAAATAAAAATCAGTAGGACGTACTGAGTGGTAGTATACTCAGAGTGCTTTAATCTTTTTTGTCACCTGCTCCGGGGAGGCTTATAAAATATTAGATCAGTAATTTTCAAGCTGGTCTTTATGCACACAGAATGTGTACTTGTTATATTTTCTTAGGCACGCAGGTAAAATAATGAATGGGGTACTTTCTAAATATTTTTTTAAATTAACACCTGATAGAATGTATGGGAAATTAGTTGCACAATTTAGAAAACACTTTACCAGTGCATCCAAATGGCCATATGAAAACACGATAATCACACTAAGCCCCTATGCAACATTATTACAAACATGATGCTTTAAAAGGATTGTTCATATTTTTCCTTATTGGTTTACCTTGGTGGGACATGCCTGCATAGAATTAAAATAATAACAACTTCAAAGGTCAATTAAGGTATATATTATAGTGTCCAAAGTGTATTTGATTGACTTCTGCAATAGTGCATAATATATTTTTTGTTGTGCAATCTTTCCAAAGATGGCCATTGGTAGAAGAAAGGCATTATATACAGAAAGTCTTGTTCAAGTTCTAAACTATGTGCAAAAACCTATTAAAATGGAGCAACATTGGGTATTGATATCATAACCCATTGCTTCAAATTGAGGTTCTGAATATATTCCTGTTTATTTAACAGCACATTGGTAGATGTGCCTACTGGCCTAACAACTTATTAATGACACACCTTTCTTAGTGCTTACATTTTATGGCATTTATTTACCTCTATGACCTAAAGCTTAGCCCCAAATAACTTAAAAAAAACAATAAAAAAAACTTTATTTAACTACCACAATAACAAATTGAGTATTATGTTTAGAGCTACAGCCATATACCACCCCACCCTCCATGAAACAGCAATATGTAGATTTTTGTTAGAACTTTTGAGTCCCGTAGATAGATGCTGTTGCTGAATCACTTCAAGCTGGGAAGATCATGGCGGGTTCATATATCCTTCTTCTGAGGGGGATTCAGCTTCCTCATGCCTTTTATTCGAGACAAAAGCTGACTAATAAATTCCTGAAAAGAAAAATCAAGTAAATCAAACAGAACCCAAAATCATACACAATAAATCAATACCATGAATATAATTGTATCCTACTATTGGTAATACAAAACAAGAAATATTTCAGATGCCATCAAAAGAAGTCCAAATTAAAGTGTCCGAAAGGCGTGGGGAAAAATTAGATTATATAGAAAATATGTTCCAATACAGGGCTTGGGAGTGGGACTCATATGGGGAAATGACTCAATGGACCACTCTAGTACATTGTATAAATACTTGCAGAATACAAAAACAGAACGTGTGACACCTGCAGCACTACTGGAGTACTTGGTGCTTTTTAAAAGTAGTTGTGTTAATATAGTAGAAAGTCATGCAGTATAGATGGCCATACAAGCCTAATAAAAAAAATCTAATGATTCCAAAAAGCCAAGCACAAAAGGTTGGAGGAAAATGTTTTTTTAAAACCTTTTGGCATTTTGAACAATGGTGTCAATGTCTCGGGTTGGATGAGTTGCCAGAGCAGCATAGATGTCTTAGTCCATGCAAATACACAGGTAGGTTGTATGATATAAAGTTAAGAGGGGGAGGAGGGTGTAACTCTCGCATGTGTCCCCTGGAAACCACATCTTTTACCCAGGCGAGATGCTTTCTAACAAGGCGTGCAAAAAGGTAATTTCCCACTTTGCAAAATCAGGACATCTCTTCGTGTTGAAGAGGACTTTTCTGCAGGTTTGGGGGGGGGGGGGGGGCAGGGTTTCTGGTTAACCTGGGCACTTGGCTTGGAGGTTATTGCCTGGGGGTAACAACCTCCTCTTTTATTTTTCACATTGCCCCACTAGCCACCATCATTCCAGTCTAGGTCAGAATCACATATCACTGGTCCTGCAGCCTCCTGGGATACTTGCATTACATCTCCCAAGAGGCACAGAATCAGGCACACAAAGTGGCCAGAAAAAGGGCCTGGAGTGTAACTTTTCATATTTTTATTCTTGGGCTTAATCTTAAACTATAAAGCAGGGATCCCCAACACCTGGGGCCAGTGCCAGTCCGCGGCCTGTTGATAAGCGGGCCGTCGCACAGAGGAAGGCAAGGACTGTGGCTGTGTCATTTAGCAGCCTGTCTCTTCTCCCAGGAGCTACAGATTGGGACAGAGTGGGAGACTTTTCATATTAACAAGCAGGTTTTCACCTGCTTGTTAACATAAGTTTTGGCAGCTCCCACCCGCCACCTCGATCTGCAGCTCCTCCAATCCCCCTGTCCTGCTGATAGGATGACATTGGTGGCTGAACAGGAGACCTGTGAGAATAGACACAGGCTGATATCTGCCTCTGCCAAAAAGGTAAGACTGCAGGGGAGGCAGAGTTTTAAAGGGCACTGTTTGGTTAAAGAGGAATGGGGGGCCATGACTGCAAGGAGGACTGTGATGGGGGCCATGACTGCAAGGGGCACTGTGATGGGGGGGCCCCATGACTGCAAGGGGCACTGTGATGGAGGCGGGCCATGACTGCAAGGGGCACTGTGATGGAGGCGGGCCATGACTGCAAGGGGCACTGTGATGGGGGGCCGGCCATGACTGCAAGGGGCACTGTGATGGGGGGGCCCCATGACTGCAAGGGGCACTGTGATGGAGGAGGCCCATGACTGCAAGGGGCACTGTGATGGAGGAGGCCCATGACTGCAAGGGGCACTGTGATGGAGGAGGCCCATGACTGCAAGGGGCACTGTGATGGAGGAGGCCCATGACTGCAAGGGGCACTGTGATGGAGGAGGCCCATGACTGCAAGGGGCACTGTGATGGAGGAGGCCCATGACTGCAAGGGGCACTGTGATGGAGGAGGCCCATGACTGCAAGGGGCACTGTGATGGAGGAGGCCCATGACTGCAAGGGGCACTGTGATGGAGGAGGCCCATGACTGCAAGGGGCACTGTGATGGAGGAGGCGGGCCATGACTGCAAGGGGCACTGTGATGGAGGCGTGCCATGACTGCAAGGGGCACTGTGATGGGGGAGCTGTGGGGCACTGCTATAAAGGGGACTGAACTGTAATAATTGGTCACATTGGGACTGTGGACAACGATATAAAGGGGAGTTGTGAGACTCCGTGAGCCCACCCCCCCCCCCGTGGTCCTTGGAAAAATTACCTACACCAAATGCGGTCCCTGGTGTCAAAAAGTTGGGGACCGCTGCTATAAAGTATATCTAAAGATAAAACCTCTATATTTTTTGTGTCTCATAGGATAGATTCCCCAGTATTTATCTCCTGTTGACACTGCAGGGAGATCTCCTTAAAGTGTGGTAAAGTGTGCATTGCACATGGTTGAAGGGCGTTTGCAACGTTTCTCCAACCACTTGAATATGTTGAATAGTTTTCCTGTGTCTGCAAAGCAAACCATCATGACCGCAGCATGTAGACACCATTGTTCGCTGCCATTGATTAAGGGGGGCAGACGGGGGCACTAAAAAGTGCAACAAGTGTACCATTTTTAGGGTTTTTACATTTTTGTTATGACAACTTTTTGGGATATTCCCTAAGCATCCATTTAGAGTTTATCTTTCAAATGAAGGAAGGAGACTCTGGGCAGCTGCTCTAGGTTTCAGATGCATGAACTCAGGACTATAATAATTACAGCTTTTCTTTTGATATTGCTTTTAAAATCATTATGATTTTAGGTGTGCCAACTTTATGAAGTTACTATCTAAAGTTGTTAAGAATGCATTCTTTAGATCTTTGATTCCTGTGTTGCATGAAAGGTTTGTGTTTTATCGCTTTTGATAACAAAGTTTCGCACTGTAAACTGAATTTTTCCAGTTCTCTTCCGTGAGCTCCTTCACATTCCACTATATAAATAGAACAGAGGTGATAAACACAAGTGGTTCTATGTATATTGTGTTTAACTACTTGTCTACTAAAGTATGATTATAGTCCTCCTGGTAAACAAGAAGTTAAATTAAGCTTAGAGCTGCTAAACAAACGGTCTTTATGTTTAGCAGGCTCTGGTCTATCCAAACTCCCCCAGCAGTGGTTCCAGAGCCCACTTCCACCTCCTCTGGGAAGCCTAGGACCAAGCCTAGGACCATGGGGTAAATGCTGTCAGGAGGGAGTAGATCGAGGAAATTCAAGCCCAGATCTGTTCTGCAATTAATGGGCCCAGAAACGCTCAGCTCCGATAATTTCCAGGTTCAGAGCGCTCAGAATCCTGGCTGAAATGCTGCCAATCAAGCAAAGTCCTGCTGCAGCAGAAGGCACAGGAGACATTAGGGGTCTAATCTCCATAAAGAGAGCCTTTCACCTGTCAATGCCAACACATAGGGGCCTTATTAGCCCCTGTGTGATAGCAATAAAGTTAAATAAACAAAAAAAAAAATTTTGGTCCAATTTTCTCATCGTGTGTACTATTCTTTAGACTGCATCTGCATACTTTGTACAGATCAGTCATTCACCAGAAAGTGAAAGAAGGATAAGGATGACAGCATCAGAATTTACACATTTAAAACAAACCAGAAGTGTAAAGCTCCCATATGTCTATCCTGACAGATTTTTGCAGTCATCATTGTGGCTGTATAACTGCTTCCTGTAAGATGGCCATACGTTATTATGGGGTCAGAAACTGATGTACCTGAATGAAGCCATTTGGGTACTTATATAGCACCGTCAATTTACGCAGCGCTTTACATATACAATGTACATTCACATCAGTCCCTACCCTCAAGGAGTTTACAATCTAAGTTCCCTAAGGCCCCGTACACACGAGAGGATATCCGCTGGCGGATTTGGATCTGATGGCTGTACACACCATCAGATCGAAATCCGCGCGGAATACATCCGCGGTGACGTGTCGTGCCGTCGCCGCGACGATGACTTCCACGCATGCGTCAAATCATTACGACGCATGCGAGGGAGGGGAGCGGACGGACTGATCCGGTGAGTCTGTACAGACGACCGGATCAGTCCGCTGGACAGGATTCCAGCGGATAGATTTCTTCGCATGCTAAGAAATTTTTATCCGCTGGGAATCCGTCGGCTGGATTTTTATCCACCGGGAAATGTCCGCTCGGACGTACACACGACCGGATCTATCTGCTGGAACTGATCCGCGGATCAATCCCAGCGGATAGATCCGGTCGTCTGTACGAGGCCTAACTCACATTCATATACTATGGATCAAAATTCGGCCTGTTCAGCAGGTACCAGCTGAATTTCAAGCCACCTGTGGTCGACCAGATGTCGATCTACTGATGGACTTCTGTTCAACTGCCCTGTTGGTATTTTTTAGCTTGATCAGAACTGCAGCCAATTTTCTGCAGCTCTGATCTATGTATTCTGACAGTGGGGGAGTCTCACTGCTGTCAGAATACAGTGACACAATAGGGAGGATTACCCTATTGGATGGAGAAATTGAGAGTTTATTTCGTTAAACCAGCTGCTTAAATGAAAAAAATGTGACCCACATATGGCCAGCTTAAGCCAAATCACCGTACTTTTTTACCAGTGTCCATACAGACAGGCACATCTGTGGGTAGGGTTGCTGTTTACTCCTGTTAAACAGAGTTCATTGAATATCAGGGATTCACCAATATCGATATGAGTACTCGTGAAAATCCTCCCGATACCGAAACAGATACTTTGTGGTGCGATTGGCGTCCATACAAAATGAATGGGTACAAATCGCACTGCAAAGAATTGTATGAGATTTGAACAGGAATGCAGTGTCCCCCACTGCTCCTATGTATGTGAACCCAGTAAATAACTGAAGGGCCAAGTAGTGCAGCAATAGGCAGTTTTTAAAAATGTTGTAGCAACTCACAAAGTAAATATCTAGTCAAATCCATATCTGGAGTGTTCCCGTCCTACCGATGATAGCAAACCATGGCTGCTGGAGGTTCTCACAGGGCTGGAGGAGATGTCAGTACATAAACCCCGGAGAAGGAACCCCATGAACAGTTTTCGGGTATCAGGTAACTTCTGCTAACTATAGTGCATTGGAGGTCATTAGAAAAATGCCCCATAGAGTGCTGGTCAGTGGGAAGAATTCCCCTTTATAATGGTGGTTAGAATGCCACCTTTAAGCCTCATACACATGATCCAATTGTTGGCAGGGGATTGTCTGTTGACAGACTGTTGTCCTAAAATATGACCATTAGTACGCGTCTGACAATTGTTGTCCAACTTTCGGCCAACAAATGTTGGATGGCAGGCTAGTAAATTTTCGGTGGACAACGTTCTGTTGTCCGATTTTCATATCGTCAGTACACAAGTCTGTCACACAAAGGTTGAAAGTACAAACACGCATTCTCAAAATCAATGCTCAAACAAAAAATTAGCAGAAGGGGCCCAAAGGGTGGCGCTCAAGAGCTGAAATTCCTCGTAGTGCATCACTACGTTCGTGTTTGTTGGCTGCCAATTGTGTACCGGCAGTATGCAAGACAAGATCCAGACACACGTCCTTTGGATAAAAATCAGACGCTTGGTTGGCCAACAATCGTATCGTGTGTACGAGGCTTAGCAGATGGCTAAACACATTTTTGATATTGTGGCACTGGCTCTGCCAAGTGGCAAAAGACCTGGAACCACGAAGGAACTTCAGATGGAAAGTTGATTAGCCACAGCTCAAGGAACCTCTAGCAACTTCTGGAGGAACCATAGTGTTCCATGGGACTATGGTTGAGAAAGGCTGACAGATGTTGACAGAGCTAAAAATAAATTGTATAGTCAAATTGGAAAGTGTATTACCAGCTTTAGGAAGACCCTAAAACAATAATAAAGCAACACTGGGACCTTTCTTAGCTTTTTCATATCAGTGAAACTCCAGACACCACACAATGTGTTAAAGTGGAGTTCCACCCATAAATATAACATTACATCAGTAGTTTTAAAAAAATTTCATTAATCCTTTAAGAATTTTTTTTTTTTTTTTAGATGCCTTCAAAGTGTTGTTGCTAGGCAGAATAGTTAATCTTCCCACTTCCTGCACCTAGGTGCTTAAGCTTCCTAACCTACACCGCACAGACTCCTGGGAATGTAGTGGGTGTAACTTTCCAGGAGTCTGTGCACTCCCCAGTCTCGAATAATCATGTGACTTGGACAGTACAGGTGCTGAAACCTGATCTGAAACCTATTACACTGCTTGTGCAGCACTGAGCATGTGCGAGATCTGCAAGGCTGAAATCCAGGAAGTCATACAGTCTGGCTTCATGATGCCCACACTTAAGATGGCCCCAGTCAATTTCTATTTTATAAAGTGTCTAAATGCTGTAACAACCAAACAAAACGGACCTTAGTTTACAGACTAACTTTACTAGAATACATTAAGCTTGTGTATTACAGGGGTGTTTATATTTAAAAAGTGAAATTGTGGCCGGAACTCCGCTTTAAGTACCGGACATCATTTGTAATAAAGATATGTAATATGCAAAACACCTTGGCTATTTAAGGAGGGTGTATTTCACTCTGCACTTACTGTGCAGACACAATTGCCAGTAGTCAGCATGTTAGGCACCACTGGTTTGGGCTGTCAGAAATACACTATTATAGCAGTAAATCACTGCTGTAGCAAAATAAAAAAGCAGAAATCTATTCAATTCAAACTTGTGAGGGAAAGGGATGGTGTTGTGTACATGATGTAATTTCTTTCCCTATACCCTTGACTTGGTTATCTAAAGGTCCTGTACTGACCACCTTTCTACCTGCTGTCACTCCTGCATCCTGAATGTGAAAAGAACCCTCCTAAAATGTTAGAGACATCTTTCTAAACAGATGAATTAGCAGCAAAACGATTTAATAGGTTAAAGTGCCCTGCATACTGTGTTTCCCCGAAAACAAGACTGGGCCTTTTATTAATTTTGGCTATAAAAAAAACACACTAGGGCTTATTTTCGGGGAAACACGGTAGTACTTTGGACAAATGTCCTCTTCCACGCCCCCAGAGCTCTAAAGCAGTGGGCACTTCAAAGACTAAACCAATAATATATTGTAATTGATGTGAATGATGTGGTACTATTATTTACAGTAGAAATGTCTGAGAAAAAGACAAAACACTTACCTCTGTTGGTTTGTAGCATCCTACTAATGATTCCTAAAAATAATACAAGAAGAAACTTTTAATACTACCATATAATAAAACATAAGAGTTCACATACATACTGTATTAAAAATAACAAATCAGCATGTACTGTATGTCTACATCCTGTGGAAAAATAAAAAAAAGTTACCAGTGTCAGCTGGTATCATACCTTTGATACAAAATAAATGGGATCACCCTATATGGTGGAGTGTCAGTTCATCGTGACATGGCAAAAAACACAAAAAGTGGATGCAGTTAATCAGCTATTTGATTCTAAAATGTATGGCTAAACTTGTATTTTGCCTTTATTATGCCTTTGAGAACTCCTTTACACTAGTGGTTGGGTTTAAAAATCCAAAGGCTGAGCCATGTTTTTACCACCCCCCGACCTCTACCCCCATTTAGCTGTGAAAGCAGTGGCCAGAGGTGTACACATGCCGTGGCTGTGATGTTTTGGTTCGTGGTCATGACAGGAATTATACCCCTGTCGCTTTTGGTGGACGCTGTGTGCAATCCACTCAAGTGCCTCCTCACCTCCTGTCAAATGCTCTCTGAAGATCCAAACAAAGATCACTTTTGAGAGATCAAAGCAAGTGTAAACAAACCCTAAAGTATATATTTTTTGACAAACCTATTTGGCTAAAGGAAAGCGGGATCCCACAGTTATGGCACAAACATAATTCCGATGGCTCAAGTTTAACCAATGTAACTATGTAAAAAATTATGGCCCGGATTCACAAAGCACTTACGCCGACGTATCTCGAGATACACCGCGTAAGTGTAAATATGCACCGTCGTATCTGTGCGCCGTGCCCACAGAACTAAGATACGCCTTAAAACAGGCTTCAGTCCACCGGCGTAACTTGCCTACACGGGCGTAGAGTGGGCGCATATTTACGCTGGACGCATTTGGCGCTCCCATTGATTTTCTATTCAAATATATAAATGAGGGAGATACGGCGATTCACGAACGTACTTGCGCCCGGCGCATAATATACGCGGTTTGCGCAAGTCGTACGTCCGGCGTAAAGTTATTCCTCATCTATGAGGCGCAACCCATGCAAAGGTATGGACCAGGGAACACAAGCCGTCGTACTTTACGTTGTTTACGTAGTACGTGAATAGGGCTGGGTGTAGGTTACGTTCACACCGTAGGCAGCGTTTTGACGTATCTCAGCCAGTTGTTTCGACGTGATTGTGAGAATGCGCACTGGGATACGTCCACGGGACGGCGCATGCGCCGTTCATTTTAAGAACTTGTCTGGCACTCGGCCCATCATTTGCATGGGGTCACGCCTCATTAGCATGGCTCACGCCCACTTCCACCTACGCAGGCTTACGCCGAGGAAACCCAGCGCAGTTTGGGAGGCAAGTGCTTTGTGAATTCTGTGCTTGCCTCTTTGCACTGCGTCGGCGTAGCGTATATTAGATACGCTACAGCGGCATAAATATGCGCCGATGTATGTGAATATGTCTATACTATGGCTGATTAGGAATTGCAGGCAAAAATCTGAGCAATTCTACATGCGATTTCAAATTGTGGCAAAAAACACGCAACGTGTGTTCAGTTGCAATTCATCTTGAATTGGTGGTGCGACTTTGCAGCAATGGTCATGTAACTCGTGAAAAAATCGTGAAAGGTAACCACCAGTGTTTCCGCTACACAATGTGCAAACAGGGCCAGTCAAATACTCACAAACACTGCTTTAACAGCAGAATGTGGCAGTACTACTAGAGTAGAATTGTTTATATAAAGAACATGAAAACATGCGGGCAGCCACTTCGGAGCTTTACCAACATTTTTCGGGCGCTGGCAGTGTGAAAGGGCTCTGAAAGCACTCAGGCTTTCACATTGGGATTGCAGATGAGGCTTCTTTCAGATGCTTTTTTTAACGCCAAAGCAATTGAAAAACGCCTCAGTGGGAAAGGGGTCTTATTCTGGGATACGTCCCTCCAACTCTCTGGGAAGGTTTCTTGGAAACTTCAAATTCTGGATGCAAAACAGCCTATTTATCGTTATGTTTGATTTTTAATCAAATGTACATGGAACTTCCACTTAACCCTTCAGTAAAGCCCACTACAGATGTACCTAAATGAATATGGTTCAGTAGAAACCAACCATAATTTGTAATGTGTGTAATGTCTGTTCAACAGAAGCCAGTCCTCTAACTGACGTCTACTGAACGGTCTTGCTGGAAAACCTGAATTTGATCATGCCACTGGCTGCAGGGGTTGATATGAGTATTCTGAATACAACAGCTCAGTGGAAAGATCCTTGCATTACACATTGTTGTGTTATGTGGACATCAGTTTTTTTTTCCATTCAACCCACTGTGCTTAACAGAAAAACTTTAACGTTTATACCCAGCTTAACATATCTTACGCCAACTAATCTTGAGCAAAGAAAACAATTGCAACATAGATATTAAACATTCTACATACTACATACATTTTACACTACTCTTTGTTCAGTATCTTCTATGGGGCAGATCCACAGAGATCTGCACCGGCGCAGCGTATGGGAGATACGCTACGCCGCTGTAACTTACTTTTTTAAACTTCGAATCCTCAAAGAATTTGCGCCATAAGTTACGGCGGCGTAGTCTATCTCTCGCGGCGTAAGGGCGCCCAATTAAAAATCGGCGAGTAGGGGGCGTGTTTCATTTAAATGAAGCGCGTCCCCGCGCCGAATGAACTGCGCATGCGCCGTCACGAAATATCCCGACGTGCATTGCGTTAAATGACGTCGCAAGGACGTCATATTTTTTAACATAGACGTCAATTACGTCCATCCCGATTCACGGACGACTTACGCAAAAAAAAAAAAAAAATTCAAAATAAACGCGGGAACGACGGCCATACTTTAACATGGCAAGTCTAACTACTGTATACGCCGCAAAACACCAGCTTTAAACTATACGCCGGAAAAAGCCGACTAGAGACGACGTAAGAGAATGCGACAGCCGCGCGTACATTCGTGGATCGTCGAAAATAGCCAATTTGCATACTCGATGCGGAAAACGACGAGAACTCCACCCAGCGGACGCCGAAGTATTGCATCCAAGATCCGAAGGTGTACGAAGCCGTACGCCTGTTGCCGTCGTATCTTGGTTTGAGGATTCAAACCAAAGATACGACGTGGGAAATTTGAAAGTACGCCGGCGTATCAGTAGATACGCCTGCGTACTCTCTCTGTGGATCTGCCCCTATATCTATATACACTATATTACCAAAAGTATTGGGACACCTGCCTTTACTTGCACATGAACTTTAACAGAATCCCAGTCTTAGTCTGTAGGGTTTAATATTGAGTTGGCCCACCCTTTTCAGTTTTAACAGCTTCAGCTGTTCTGGAAAGGTTGTTCACAAGGTTTAGGAGTGTCTATGGGAATGTTTGACCCCAAACTCGCTTATCCATGTCTTTATGGACCTTGCTTTGCGTACTGGTCCAAATCATTTGGTGAAGGGGGTTCATGGTGTGGGGATGTTTTTCAGGGGTTGGGCTTGGCCCATTCTTTTCAGTGAAGGAAACTCTTAAGGCGTCAGCATACCAAAAAATGTTGGATAATTTTATGCTCCCAACTTTGTGGGAACAATACCTTCCTGTTCCAACAGGACTGTGCACCAGTGCGCAAAGCAAGTTCCATAAAGACATGAATGTGCGAGTTTGGGGTGGAGGAACTTGACCGGTCTGCACAGAGTCCTGACGGCAACCCAACAGAACACCTTTGGAATGCATAAGAGCAGAGACTGCGAGCCAGACCTTTTCGTTCACAAAATATTGAACCCTACTGCCTAAGACTGGGGTGCCAATAAAGTTCATGTGCGTGTAAAGGCAGTCCCAATACTTTTGGTAATATAGTTTCTGTGGGGCAGCAGCAGTCTGCATTGGTCTGACATGCCCTCTACTGAGTCCAACTTATTGCTCTGCAATCAACAAAGTTCATGCTCTCTGCTTATTGGACAGCTCTGGTTCTGACTCAGCAGGGGATGTGTCCGACCTCTGCAAAGAGATCACTGCTTCCATTCAGAGAGCAAGGGTCCTTCTCTACTGCGTGCTGGAAGAGACCACTTTTTAAGAAAGAAAACGGTATGACTTTGGTACACCTTGAATGTAATTAGCCCAGAAATATACAGTATATAGCTATATTAAAATAAAAGTTAACTACTAGCCGACCAGCCACCGTCATTATACGGCGGCAGGTCGGCTCTTCTGGGCGAGAGCCCGTAGCTATACGTCCGCTCCTCGAGCGGCCACTAGGAGCGCGTGCGCGCCGCCGGAGGCGCGCGCCCCCGACTCCCGTGCGTGTGCCCGGCGGGCTCGATCGCCGCCGGGCACACGCGATCGCTCTTTACAGAGCGGGGACCGGGAGCTGTGTGTGTAAACACACAGCTCTCGGTCCTGTCAGCAGGGGAAATGCTGATCTTCTGTTCATACAATGTATGAACAGAGGATCAGCGTTTCCCCTAGTGAGGCCACTCCCCCCCCACAGTAAGAACACACAAGGGACATACTTAACCCCTTCACTGCCAGTGGCATTTTTATAGTAATCCAATGCATTTTTATAGCACTGATCGCTATAAAAATGCCAATGGTCCCAAAAATGTGTCAAAAGTGTCCAAAGTGTCCGCCATAATGTCGCAGTACCGAAAAAAAAATAAAAATCGCCGCCATTACTAGTAAAAATATATTAATAAAAATGCCATAAAAATACCCCCTATTTTGTAAACGCTATAACTTTTGCGCAAACCAATCAATAAACGCTTATTGCGATTTTTTTTACGAAAAATAGGTAGAAGAATACGTATCGGCCTAAACTGAGGGAAAAAAATGTTTTTTTATATATTTTTGGGGGATATTTATTACAGCAAAAAGTAAAAAATATTTTTTTTTTCAAAATTGTCGCTCTATTTTTGTTTATAGCGCAAAAAATAAAAACCGCAGAGGTGATAAAATACCACCAAAAGAAAGCTCTATTTGTGGGGAAAAAAGGACGCCAATTTTGTTTGGGAGCCACGTCGCACGACCGCGCAATTGTCAGTTAAAGCGGCGCAGTCCCGAATGGCAAAAAGTGCTCTGGTCTTTGACCAGCAATATGGTCCGGGGGTTAAGTGGCTAAATTGGGCTTTAATGTTGACCAGGGCTCACAAAAGTAGGATTTCGTCTAAGGGCTCTTTCACACGTCCGTTCCGTTCGTCCGTTTTTTGGACGTCCGTTAACGGACCGCAATGCTTCCCTATGGGTTAACGTCCGTTAGCGGATGAGCATCCGCTAACGTCCGTTAGCATCCGTTTGCGTTAAGTTCCGTTTTTTTGGACGGAAGAAAACCCTATTTTTCTTCCGTCAAAAAAATGGAACGGACGAAAAACGGATGATCCGTTTACCATCCGATCCGCCAACGTCGTGTGCGGCGTTTGGAATGAATCCTGAGGGGGAAGTCCCCGCCGGATTTTAAATAAAAATCCGGCATGGGTTCCCCCCCTCGGGAGCATACCGGGCCCTTAGGTCTGGTATGGGTTGCAAGGAGACCCCCCTACGCCGAAAAAACGGCGTGGGGGGTCCCCCTACAATCCATACCAGTCCCGTATCCAAAGCACGCTACCCGGCCGGCCAGGAAAGGAGTGGGGACGAGCGAGCGCCCCCCCTCTCCTGAGCTGTACCGGGCTGCATGCCCTCAACATGGGGGGGGGTTGGGTGCTCTGGGGCAGGGGGGCGCACTGCGGCCCCCCCCACCCCAGAGCACCCTGTCCCCATGTTGATGAGGACAGGGCCCCTTCCCAACAACCCTGGCCGTTGGTTGTCGGGGTATGCGGGCGGGAGGCTTATCGGAATCTGGGAGCCCCCTTTAATAAGGGGGCCCCCAGATACCAGCCCCCCACCCTAAGTGAATGGATATGGGGTACATCGTACCCCTACCCATTCACCTGGAGGCAAAAAGTTAAAGTTAATAAACACGACACAAGGGTTTTTAAAATAATTTATTAGTCTGCTCCGGAGGCCCCCCTGTCTTCTTTATTAGCTCTTTCACCAGGGGGGGGGGCTTCTTCTTTGACGTCTTCGGGTGGGGGCCGCTCTTCTTCGCCGCCGTCTGGTTCTCTTCCACCGCCGGGGGGGGGGGTCGCTTTTATAAAAGCGCCCCCCCCGGCGGGTTTCCTCCGACGTCTTCGGCGGGGGGTGGTGTGCTTCTTCTTCCGGAGGTCTTCTCTGCTCTCCGGGGGTCTTCTTCTATGTTTGCCGCTCTCCGCTGTTGACTCGGCGCACCCCGGTTCTTCCTCCCGCTGTCCGGTGCCTTCTCCTTCTGTGCTGTGACGTCTTCTGCTTCTTCTTCTCCCGATGTTGACACGTCGCCTCTTCTCGCTGCAATGACGGGTGCGCGGCTTGCATCTTACTTATATAGGCCTCACAGTCCCATCATGCTCCGATACCTACCCACGTGATACCTACCCACGTGGGTAGGTACCGGAGCATGATGGGACTGTGAGGCCTATATAAGTAAGATGCAAGCCGCGCACCCGTCATTGCAGCGAGAGGAGGCGACGTGTCAACATCGGGAGAAGAGAAGAAGAAGCAGAAGACGTCACAGCACAGAAGAAGAAGAAGGCACCGGACAGCGGGAGGAAGAACCGGGGTGCGCCGAGTCAACAGCGGAGAGCGGCAAACATAGAAGAAGACCCCCGGAGAGCGTAGAAGGCCCCCGGATAGCGGAAGAAGAAGCACACCACCCCCCGCCGAAGACGTCAGAGGAAACCCGCCGGGGGGGAAGAGAACCAGACGGCGGCGAAGAAGAGCGGCCCCCAACCGAAGACGTCAACGAAGAAGCCCCCCCTGGTGAAAGAGCTAATAAAGAAGACGGGGGGGGGGGCCTCCGGAGCAGACTAATAAATTATTTTAAAAACCCTTGTGTCGCGTTTATTAACTTTAACTTTTTGCCTCCAGGTGAATGGGTAGGGGAACGATGTACCCCATATCCATTCACTTAGGATGGGGGGCCGGTATCTGGGGGGCCCCCTTATTAAAGGGGGCTCCCAGATTCCGATAAGCCTCCCGCCCGCATACCCCGACAACCAACGGCCAGGGTTGTCGCGAAGGGGCCCTGTCCTCATCAACATGGGGACAGGGTGCTCTGGGGTGGGGGGGCCGCAGTGCGCCCCCCTGCCCCAGAGCACCCAACCCCCCCCATGTTGAGGGCATGCAGCCCGGTACGGCTCAGGAGGGGGGGGGGGCGCTCGCTCGTCCCCACTCCTTTCCTGGCCGGCCGGGTAGCGTGCTTTGGATACGGGTCTGGTATGGATTGTAGGGGGACCCCTACGCCGTTTTTTCGGCGTAGGGGGGTCTCCTTACAACCCATACCAGACCTAAGGGCCCGGTATGCTCCTGAGGGGGGGAACCCATGCCGGATTTTTATTTAAAATCCGGCGGGGACTTTCCCCTCAGGATTCATACCAAACGCCGCACACGTGTAGAATTGGCGGGAATCCAAGTCGGATCTCCCGTCGCTTCTATGACGTTCTTGCTGGAATGTGCTTTTACTATTCCAGCGAGTGCGAGATGTCGGCACCCTGTCGCCGAGAATCAGCGCGATGCCGTCGTGCTAAAAACACATTCTCAGCGGCAGGCACTGTATGTAAAAAGCCCCCCCCCCCACAAAAAAAAAAAAACGGATGAAAAAACTGATGGAAAAACGGATCAGCTGATGAAAAAAAAAACTGATCTAAAAAACTGAACTGACGTGTGAAAGAGCCCTAAGACAGGTTTTAGGTCCTGCTACAGGCACTGCATTTTTCTTTTGGTATCTCACATATCTAAGCTTTTTCTGTATTTTGAGCACCTAACACACCCAAAATGAACTCCCACTTCTGCATCTGTAAGCAGATTTTTGTCAGTGATTGCTCTTCAACAAGCACAACACAATCCACTGCCATATTTGTTTAACAAGGATAGTGGCACAAACTAAACCCACTTAAAGGAGGAGCTTAATAGGCTGGAAATCCTCCTTGGGTACCAAGTAGTGACTGACTGTATGATGTGCTTGTTATTGCTCTTTAGCAGAAATGAACCAATAGCTGTAAATGATCAAAATCAGAAACATCACAGGCCAGCTATGATCAGCTTTACTTTTCTAGTAGCAGTAGTTTATAATGATGTTTATGTACCCGTAGTTTGACAACTCGTTCTTCTTCACTGGATGCATCGAGAAGATCATCTATGTCTATTTCTACGTCCGGCATTTCTTCTTCCTACAAAAGTAAAAAAGAAACAAATTTATTTAAATACCCCAACTAATAAAACGGAATTACTGTTCAATTGCATTCTTGCATTTATCATACATAAAATATTTTCTTTTTTATCCAATATCAGTATTTGCTAGTGTTGTATTAACGTAGTAGTATAAAGAAACCTATTCGAAAATAAAACTACTCAGAGACGTGAAAGCATTTATCAGACCCATCTTTTGTATGAAGAATTTTAAAAGATCATGCCATAGTTATCAATGTAAAAGTAAACAGACATGTGACTGTGCTAGAACATTAAACTGGTGCTTCAAGATATGGCAAATGCACTTGTGTTATTTGAGTGATCCTTCAGGCTACTTTCACATTGAGATGCTTTACAGGCGCTATAGCGCTAAAAATAGCGCCTGCAAAGGCGCCTCTCCTGTTACTCCAGTGTGAAAGCCTGAGTGCTTTCACACTGGAGAGGTGTGCTGGTAGGACGCTAAAAAATGTTCTGCAAGCAGCATATTTGAGGCGCTTTAGGAGCAGTGTATACATCTCTCCTAAAGCGCCTCAAAGTGCCCCTACCCATTGTGGGGGTCAAAAGCAGCCGAAAAGAGCCACTAAAAACAATAAAGTGTCGGTAAAAATAGCGGCGCTTTATCGCCAATGCCCCAGTGTGAAAGTGCCCTTAAAGTGATTGTAAAGTCTCCTTTTTTTTTATTTAAATAAAAAACATGTTATACTTACCTACTCTGTTGCAGTGCATTTGCACAGGGCAGCGCAATCCTCCTCTGGTCCCTCTTCTGTGCTCTAGGCCCCTCCCTCCTGTTAAGTGCCCCCACAGCAAGCAGCTGGCTATGGGGGCACCAGAGCCGAGTCATAGCTCCCTGTGTCCATTAACCACTTAACCACCAGCCGCCGTCATATAACGGCGGCAAGGTGGTTGCTTAACTGGGGGTCGCCGTTAAACGGCGCCCACCAGAAGCAGTAATGCGCGCCGCCTCGGGCGCGCACACTGAAAATTCTGTGCACGCCGGGTCTATGAGACACGGCGCTACACAGATCTCGGTAACTGACCGACAACAGCGGTCTTTTACCATGTGATCGCGCCGTCCAATGACGGCGCGATCACAGGTAAACAAACCGGCGTCATTTGATGACGCCGGTTCCTCCCTCCTCTCGCTGTACCGATCGGTACAGTGTGAGAGGAGAGCGCGGATGGCAGCAGCACTGTGGGATGGATCTGTGACTATTGCAGTCACAGATCCAGCCATCTCTGCAGTACCCCCCGCGCGATACTCTGCAGTACCCCCCCCCGCGCGATACTCTGCAGTACCCCCCCCCCCCCCGCGCGATACTCTGCAGTACCCCCCCCCCCGCGCGATACTCTGCAGTACACCCCCCCCCCCCCCGCGCGATACTACTCTGCAGTACCCCCCCCCCCCGCGCGATACTCTGCAGTACCCCCCCCCCCCCCCCCCCCCCCGCGCGATACTCTCCAGTACCCCCCCCCCCCGCGCGATACTCTGCAGTACCCCCCCCCCCCCCCGCGCGATACTCTGCAGTACCCCCCCCCCCCCCCCGCGCGATACTCTGCAGTACCCCCCCCCCCCGCGCGATACTCTGCAGTACCCCCCCCCCCCGCGCGATACTCTGCAGTACCCCCCCCCCCCCGCGCGATACTCTGCAGTACCCCCCCCCCGCGCGATACTCTGCAGTACCCCCCCCCCCGCGCGATACTCTGCAGTACCCCCCCCCGCGCGATACTCTGCAGTACCCCCCCCCCGCGCGATACTCTGCAGTACCCCCCCCCCCCGCGCGATACTCTGCAGTACCCCCCCCCCCCGCGCGATACTCTGCAGTACCCCCCCCCCCCCGCGCGATACTCTGCAGTACCCCCCCCCCCCCGCGCGATACTCTGCAGTACCCCCCCCCCCCCCCGCGCGATACTCTGCAGTACCCCCCCCCCCCCGCGCGATACTCTGCAGTAACCCCCCGCCCCGCGCGATACTCTGCAGTAACCCCCCCCCCGCGCGATACTCTGCAGTAACCCCCCCCCCCGCGCGATACTCTGCAGTAACCCCCCCCCCCGCGCGATACTCTGCAGTACCCCCCCCCGCGCGATACTCTGCAGTACCCCCCCCTGCGCGATACTCTGCAGTACCCCCCCCCGCGCGATACTCTGCAGTACCCCCCCCCGCGCGATACTCTGCAGTACCCCCCCCGCACCAATACTCTGCAGTACCCCCCGCACCAATACTCTGCAATACCCCCCGCACCAATACTCTGCAATACCCCCCGCACCAATACTCTGCAATACCCCCCGCACCAATACTCTGCAATACCCCCCGCACCAATACTCTGCAATACCCCCCGCACCAATACTCTGCAATACCCCCCGCACCAATACTCTGCAATACCCCCCGCACCAATACTCTGCAATACCCCCCGCACCAATACTCTGCAATACCCCCCGCACCAATACTCTGCAATACCCCCCGCACCAATACTCTGCAATACCCCCCGCACCAATACATTGCAATACCCCGGCCAATACTCTGCAATACCCAGAAAATACTCTGGGGGAAAAAAAAAAATGTGTTTTAACCACTTCCCGCCCACGTCATATGAGGTCCTTGACTTTGTGCAGGGATATCTAAATGATGCCTGCAGCTACAGGCATCATTCAGATATCATTTTTTTCAGCCAGCGATTCTCTACACCATAAGAATGATCATGGCGGCTGTTCCGCCTCTTGATCGTTCTTACGGGAGGCAAAAGTGGACGTCCCCACCTCCGTTCGCCCTCCGGTGCTTCTTCTGACTCACCGCTGCGATCGAAGCCAGGATCGTTTTTTTTTTGTTTGTTTTTTTTCAGGCTTCCCAGCCTAGAGGTGAGATGTGGGGTCTTATTGACCCCATATCTCACTGTAAAGAGGACCTGTCATGCTATATTCCTATTACAAGGGATGTTTACATTCCTTGTAATTGGAATAAAAGTGATCAAAACATTTATTTTTGGGGAAAAACGTGTCAAACTAAAATAAATAAAGTAAAATGAACAATAAAAATAAAAAATAAATATTTAAAGCGCCCCTGTTCCCGCGTGCTCGTATACAGAAGCGAATGTGCACGTAAGTCCCGCCCACATATGAAAACGGTGTTCAAACCACACATGTGGGGTATCGCTGCGAACGTTAGAGCGAGAGCAATCATTTTGGCCCCAGACCTCCTCTGTAACTAAAAACATGTAACCAGTAAAAACATTTAAAACGTCGCCTATGGGGATTTTTAAGTAGCGAAGTTTGGCGCCATTCCACAAGCGTGTGCAATATTGAAGGGTGACATGTTGGGTATCTATTTACTCGGCGTAACTTTATCTTTCATATTATGCAAAAACATTGGGCTAACTTTAATGTTTTTTTTTTTTAAAAGCACAAAACTGTTTTATTTCCCCAAAAAATGCGTTCGAAAAATTGCTGTGCAAATACCATGCGTGATAAAAAGTTGCAACGACCGCCATTGCATTCTCTAGGGTCTTTGCTAAAAAAAGCATATATAATGTTTTGGGGTTCTATGTAATTTTCTAGCAAATAAATGATGATTTTTACATGTAGGAGAGGAATGTCAGAATTGGTCTGGGTGTTCCAGAACGCCTGATGGTGCTCCCTGCATGTTGGGCCTCTGTATGTGGCCACGCTGTGTAAAAGTCTCACACATGTGGTATCGCCATACTCGGGAGGAATAGCAGAATGTGTTTTGGGGTGTATTTTGTGGTATGAATATGCTGTGTGCGAGAAATAACCTGCTAATATGAAACTTTTGTGGAAAAAAAATAAAAATAAAAAAAAACCTTGATTTTGCAAAGAATTGTGGGAAAAAATTACAACTTCAAAAAACTCACCATGCCTCTTTCTAAATACCTTGGAATGTCTTTCCAAAAAGGGGTCATTTAGGGGGTATTTGTACTTTTCTGGCATGTTAGGGTCTCAAGAAATGAGAAAGGCTGTCAGTACTTCAGATGTGATCAAATTGATAAATTTTCAGTAATTGGTACCATAGCTTGTAGACCCTATAACTTTCACCCAGACTAAATAATAACCCAATTTTTTTTTTTAACCAAAGATATGTAGCAGTATACATTTTAGGCCAAATTTATGAAGAAAAATTCATTTTTTGCAAAATTTTATAATAGAAATTAAAAAAAATTCATTTTTTTACAAAATTTTCGTTCTTTTTTCATTATTAGCGGAAAAAATAAAAACCGCAGAGGTGATCAAATACCTACAAAAGAAAGCTCTATTTGTGGGAAAAAAAGGGCAAAAATTTCATTTGGTTACAGTGTTGTATGACTGAGTTATTGTCATTCAAAATGTGAGAGCACCGAAAGCTGAAAATTGGTCTGGTTATTAAGGGTGTTTAAGTGCCCAGTTGTCAAGTGGTTAAGACATGACGCTTTGGTTCGGGCCCGCCCCATCTCTCTCCTGATTGGCTAACTGACTTTGATTGACAGCAGTAGGAGCCAATGGCACGGCTGCTGATGCTCAGACAATCAGGAGGGGAGTAAGACACTCGTGGACATCGCTGGAAAGTGATGGGGCTCAGGTAAATATTGGTGGGGGCTGAGGGGGGTTGCTGCTCACAGAAGGCTTTTTATCTTAATGCATAGAATACAAAAAAATAACAAACCTCCTGACTTTACAACCCCTTTAAGTACTTTAAGATGCATTAGCAGATATGTGGAAAAGTTGCTCATCCAATGAAAGATGGGTAATACCTCCTGAATTTCTGAAAACATTAAATTTAAGAAAGATCTTTTGTCTCTTTTTAGACCACTGTGCAACTTCATATTTTAGGGCTATAGGTAGCTTATGCAAGTCACTATCACACACACTACTGTAACTACTTGCCGGTAAGTGGCAACTGATGATAGAGCAACCCAAAGAAAAAGGCGCTTACTTTGTAAGCTTAACCATGTGACCTATGACGATGTCTGTTACAATGAAACACGGTGGGCAGAGCCAACAGTCACATTATTCTGCCCACCATCTAAGTACTGCGAGGCTTCCAATGCTGGTCTCTATTTTTCCTTTTGTGAATATCATTACTAAATTAATGCTCATTGCTTTCTACAATACTGCACGTGCCCCTCCTTGTCTTTTATGGTGGTATATTCTGGCGGAGAGGTCCATCATTATTATTGGGCTATGAAGGTGATGTTGATTTTCCGGCTGGAGAAGCTGGGACCTTCTATTACACAAGTGCTTATGATCTCCTATAACCTAGAGGTCCATTTGTCTGGTATGATTTTTCAAGAGATAGGATTTTTTCGGCAGATTTTTTGTCTTCAGATTTACCAAAACCATATAATATGAGGTATTAGACAATAAAACCTTTTCTTTCATTCTGAAGTCCTGCATCTACTAGCTGGAATTAATCATGGAAAACAGTATCTAAAGATGATCCAATTTGTGGAAAAACAATTCACTGGTACTAAATTTGAAAAGGTGTTAAATATCAATGGTACAAGTATAGGTTCAGATCTGAGCTTTGAATACCATGTATTTCTATAAATAAGAAACAGCACTTAGGTGCTAAGCTGATAATTGCTATATTAGCTTAGCATGGAGAAGGATGCAAACCAGTCAGAGCTTCACAAAATAAACTTCATGTAGTGACAACTCTTCTTAATTAATTAAGAACAGATTTTAAAGAAAGAACATAAATGAAAGGTACATTTACAAGGGCACATGTACTTTTAATAAAAAAAAAACACACACACACACACACACACACACACACACACACACACACATCTATACCGCATTGAAAAACAAAACAAAAAATGTCAGCTGCTTAATGGGTATCTAGGTTGTGTAATTAGGTGAACATGGCACTGGCAGAAAACAAATGGCAAGCAATGGGTTAATAATATTAATAAATATATTCCTTTTAGGTGGTATTGATGAACCAAGGCAAGTTTAATTAATATTCATCATAACATTAAAACCAAGAATCCTCAGACATGTTATGTATGAAAAAAGGGATGGATAATATTAAATGAGAATACGTGTCACTGGAGGTTCCCGGAGCAATGAGGAGATTACGGTGTCCAAACATTGCAGCTTGGGGGGCGCCAATGAACCCTCTGCACTAGTGAGTCCTGACCCGAACGATGGACCCGCTCACCGGTCCCAGAGGGCAGCGGGGGGGGGGGGGAGTAAAGGGGCGGAGACCGCTGTGCTTCAATCTTACCAGGAACTGGGAGCGGGTACCCGAGTTTTGACAGGTACCCGCTCTCCCCCCAAAAAGTGCTAAAAGTGCCAGTGGAGGGTGCAAACAAGCGGAGCTTCCCATTTTGAGTGGAGCTCCGCTTTAAACGATGCAGTTCCATGATAACCAAGTGCAAAAGGTGGAAAAACAAATGAGCACCCATTTAAAAAAATTGTGCCAAGATTAGCACAATCTTTTTTTTTAATGTAAACTAGTTATGAGTTCATACACCAGCAGCAATAAACTATTCACCAAAATTGTACATATGGGTACAATAACAATTCCAAAGAGCTCTGAACTAATTAGGAGCAGAATTTGAAAGCATTAAGATCTGATTAAATCTAATAAAACACAGACAACAAAAAACAGATCTATGCACAAAAATTATAATAACTTTGGGAATCTTTTGTCTATTTTTTAAACTCATGTTTGTTTATACTAATATTTCTTGTTTTTATATTATATATATATATATATATATATATATATATATATATATATATATATATATTATATTTTACTACAGATTGCACCTATAGCTAGTTTTTGGTTGACTGAAGGGCATACCAACACCTCAGGGACTGTAACTCTTTTAATAAACCTCCTTACAAATACATACTGTGGGGTAGATTCAGATAGAAGATACGCCGGCGTATCTCCAGATACGCTGTCGTATCTCCGAGTCCGGCCAGTCGTATCTATGCGCCTGATTCATAGAATCAGTTACGCATAGATTTCCCTAAGATCCGACCGGCGTAAGTGTTTTACACCGTTGTATCTTAGGCTGCATATTTACGCTGACCGCCAGGTGGCGCTTCCAAAGATTTACGCGAGGAATATGCAAATGAGCTAGATACGCCGATTCAGAAACGAACGCCCGGCGCATTTTTTTACGTCGTTTACATTAGCCTTTTTTTGGCGTATAGTTACCCCTGCTATATGAGGCGTATCCTATGTTAAGTATGGCTGTCGTTCCCGCGTCAAATTTTGAAAATTTTACGTCGTTTGCGCAAGTCGTTCGCGAATAGGGCTGGACGTAATTTACGTTCACGTCGAAAGCAATGACGATTTGCGGCGGAATTTCGAGCATGCGCACTGGGATTTTTAAACGAACGGCGCATGTTCGTATAAAACGTCAAATACGCGGGGTCACAGGTAATATACATAAAACACACCCACATCATCCACATTTGAATTAGGCGGGCTTACGCCGACACAGATACGTTACGCCGCCGTAACTAAGGGCGCAAGTTCTTTCTGAATACAGAACTTGCGCCCTAAATTACGGCGGCATAACGTATCTGAGATACGTTACGCCGGGCGGACAGATAGACTAGTCTATCTGAATCTACCCCTGTATGTCTAGAGTAGACAGAGAAGGGGGGCATTCCTCTGACTCATACAGCGGTTTGTAATTTGAAATTCAGCTTTTCAACTCTGAACAAGCATTCACAGGATAGCCTACAACCAGGAGACAATTTTGTCTTAAAGGGGTTTTTTATTTTCTAAATAGGTTCCTTTAAGCTAGTGCATTGTTGGTTCACTAACCTTTTCCTTCAAATTCCCTTCTAAATGTTTTCTTTGTCTGAATTTCTCACTTCCTGTTTCTCCTCAGTAAGCTGTTCTGGCTGACTAACCCCCATGGAAGATGGGGGCAAGCTTACTGAGGAGAAACAGGAAGTGAGAAATTCAGACAAAGAACCAACAATACACTAGCTTAAAGCGGAGGTTCACCCTAAAACAATTATATACCATTACATCCAGCATACTTCCGACATCTACAGTATGCTGGGTTTTTTTGCCGTACATACCGTTTTATTGTTATTTTCCCCCCGGCTTCCGGGTTCTGGGTCCCGCGGGAGTGGGCGTTCCTATTCAGAGGTTAGATGATTGACGTCTGGTGAAAAACTTCCCCTGGTGCATAAAGCGCGTCACCAGTTTTCCGTAACTAGCCGACCTGCCAGTCGGCTCTATATGGCGCCTGCGCAGTCAGCTCTACACGGCGGGCGCAGGCGCCGTATAGAGCCAACTCGCAGGTCGGCTAATTACGGAAAACTGGTGACGCGCCTTATGCGCCAGGGGAAGTTTTTCACCAGACGTCAATCATCTAACCTCTAGATAGGAACGTCCACTCCCGACGGGAGCTGGAAGCCGGGGGGAAAACAACAATAAAACTGTATGTACGGCAAAAAAAAACCCATAAAAACAGCATACTGTAGATGTCGGAAGTATGCTGGATGTAATGGTATATAGATGTTTTTTAGGGTGAACCTCCGCTTTAAAGGAACCTATTTAGAAAATAAAAAAACAAACCTTTACAACCCCTTTAAGATTGATGATTCAATATAGATTACATTTTCTTTCCTTTCACCTGAAGAAAAAAATTGCTCGATTCCCCCATTAACACAGTCACTATTGATGGATGCCTCCTGCAGTGCTATTGTGCTCTGCCAGTGGGAGGGCACGGGGAGCCTTCACGACCGGCAGAACACAATCATGTCACACTTTCTTCACAGCAGACCCGAGTTATCCAGCAGTAAGTGCATCGGGTGCTGATCACCCCTGACCAGGGCTGGAGGGAAGGCAACTTCCTCTAGCTGACTCCGTTCCTGGCTGGAGATCAACTGGCAACATATACTTGTGAGTGATAATTCCAGGGAGGACTTTGAGACTGTCGCTTGACATTCTAAAGGCCCAGGCTGGGTATTAAGCCACAAGAAGTGTGTGATCTCCTGTAATTAAGAGATCACTTGGAGTCGGTAAGCGGCAGTGTGTGTAGAAGTGGAAGCTTTATCTCTCCTTGTCACACTTCTTGGGTGTATGGTGTGTTAATCTCACCCGTTTGGAAAAATTCATCTTCAACATAGACTATTTGAAATGCAATTTGATGTGATAAATCAATAATCATATATCTGGCACTGAGTCCCTTTATGAAATGTATTATAATTTTGTTCACAGCATTATTTGTTCATGAAAGTTTAGCGCAACTTAAATATTGAAAGAACACAATCACTACTGCTAGCGGCCATATCAGCCGGCAGTAATTACATGTAAAAAATACGATAGCTGGATCGCACCTCGGCTGGTCCCTGCCTGACCAGACGAATTTCGATCCATGTTACACTGCCTTGAAAAAGTATTCATACCCCCTTGAAATTTTGCACATTTTGTCATATTACAACCAAAAACGTAAATGTATTTTATTGGCATTTTATGTGATAGACCAACACAAAGAGGCACATAGTTGTGAAGTGAAAGGAAAAATGATAAATGGTTTTCCAAATTTTTTACAAATAAATATGTGAAAAGTGTGACGTGCATTTGTATTTCGCCCCCTTTACGCTGATACCCCTAACTAAAATCTAGTGGAACCAATTGCCTTCAGAAGTCACCCAATTAGTAAATAGAGTCCACCTGTGTGTAATTTAATCTCAGTATAAACACAGCTGCTCTGTGAAGCCCCCAGAGGTTTGTTAGAGAACCTTAATGAAAAGAAAGTGCATCATGAATGCCAAGGAACACATCAGACAGGTCAGGGATAAAGTTGGAGAATTTTAAAGCAGAGTTAGGTTATAAAAAAAAAATCAATCTTTGAACATCTCACAGAGCTCTGCTCAATCCATCATCTGAAAATGAGGAGTACCAAGACATGGCTGTCCACCTAAACTGACAGGCTGGGTAAGGAGAGCATTAATCAGAGAAACAGCCAAAAGGCCATTGGTAACTCTGGAGCAGCTGCAGAGATCCACAGCTCAGGTGGGAGAATCTGTCCACAGGGCAACTATTAGTCATGCACTCCACAAATCTGGTCTTTATGGAAGAGTGGCAAGAAGAAAGCCATTGTTGTAAGAAAGCCATAAGAGGTCCTGTTTGCGAGAAGCCATGTGGAGGAAACAGAAAAAATGTGAATGAGGGTGCTCTGGACAGATGAGAACAATATTTAACTTTTTGGCCTAAAAGTAAACCGACATGTGCGGTGGAAAACAAACATTGCACATCACCCTGAACACACCATCCCCACCGTGAAACATGGTGGTGGCATCATCATGTTGTGGGGATGCTTTTCTACAGCAGGGGCAGGAAAGCTGGTCAGATTTGATGGGAAGATGGATGGAGCCAAATACAGGGCAATCTTAGAAGAAAACCTGTCTGCAAAATACTTGAGACCTGGGGAGGGGGTTCACCTTCCAGCAGGATAACGACTCTAAACATATAGCCAGGGCTACAGTGGAATGGTTTAGATCAGGGATATGCAATTAGCGGACCTCCAGCCTTTGCAGAACTACAAGTCCCATGAGGCATAGCAAGACTGACAGCCACAAGCATGATACAAGAGGCAAAGGCATGATGGGACTTGTAGTTTTGCAACAGCTGGAGGTCCGCTAATTGCATATCCCTGGTTTAGATCAAAGCATATTCATGTGTTAGAATGGCCCAGTCAAAGTTCAGACCTAAATCCAATTGAGAATCTGTGGCAAGACTTGAAAATTGCTGTTCATACACATACTCTTCATCCAATCTGACAGAGCTTAAGCTATTTTGCAAAGACAAAAGGGCAAAAATGTCATTTTCTAGATGTGCAAAGATGGTAGAGACATCCCCAAAAAGACTTGCAGCTGTAATTGAAGTGAAAAGGTGGTTCTACAAAGTATTGACTCAGGAGGACTGAATACAAATGCATGCCACACTTTTCCCGATATTTATTTGTAAAAAATTGGGCTAACTTTACTGTTGTCTTTATTTTTTTTATTAAAAAAAGTGTATTTTTTCCCCCAAAAAGTGCGCTTGTAAGACCGCTGCGCAAATACGGTGTGACAGAAAGTATTGCAATGACCGCCATTTTATTCTCTAGGGCATGGGTGCTCAACCTGTGGCTCTCCAGCTGTTGCAGAACTACAATTCCCATGAGGCATTGCAAGCCGCTGACAGGTACAAGCATGTCTCCCAAAGGCTGAGGCATTATGGGAATTGTAGTTTTGCAACAGCTGGAGAGCCACAGGTTGAGCACCCATGCTCTAGGGTGTTAGAATAAAAAATATATATCATTTTTGGGAGTGCTAATTAGAGGGAAGGAGATGGCAGTCAACTGAACTGCTTTACCTGTAATGCCGAACGGCCACCACAAGATGGCGCCAGATCACAGAAGGCCTGCAGAAGGCCGCAAAGTCGCGGCCTCTAATACCGGCAGGCGCGCAGATCACGCGGTGGGGGCGCTCGGAGACACAGGGTCCTGTGTCTCCGTGCACCCCCACCTCGCGATCGCGTTGGGCCCACGCCGGCCGGTAATTGAGGCCGCGGCTTTGCAGCCTAAGCTTCATTCTGTGAATTACTGGCTGGCGCGGGTGCCAGGTCACAATTTGTCGCAATTGCGACCGGACGCCTGGATTTTGTCGAGCCCTGTACATGAGCTTTTTCGTGTATTAGGCCGGGTTAGCCCTGTACATGAGCTTTTTTAGTGTATTAGGCCGGGCTTAAACCGCATCCAATTCGTATAACATTATAAAATTCATTGATTTCAATGAGGCTGGTTCACATATGTGCAATGCATTCGCACTGCGCATTGCCGAAAAAACGTGTGTGTTTTCTAGGCATTGCAGCTCAGGTGCGAATTCAGGCCCATTATCTTCTATGGGCACGCATCTAAATCGCAGATTTGTTCAGTTCTCTTCAGGATTTCTCTCATTCACCTCAATACCCTTCCCTCCTCCCCCTCCCCTTTCCCAGGTCTCCAAATTCGCAGCTAAAACTGAGATGATCTGCTAAACAGTTCTCTTATCTCTCTGCAGAGATAAGATAGCTGAATTTCTCACTGCACTAGTGTGAATCTGGCCTCAAGGTAATGACCCGAAGCTTGATGTGTGCGCAAAGATGATTTCACAAAGCTTGTAAAATGTTTCATGAATTGTAAGTAAAAAAAGAGAAATTTGTGCTCTTTCTAGTTACTACCTGTGGCAGTTTTAAAACTACTGTGACTTGTCCTGCTTTTATATGCAGCACCAAAGTTATGTTCCATGTGCTAAGCAGGGTAAGGTTCTTTACATTTATTTTTTCTGGTGTATTTTAAAACAAAAGAACAAAAATCTTTTAAATGACACAAAAAAAAAAAAAAAAAAAAAAAACACTGTAGAAAAAAAAATGAATATACACACACACACACACACACACACACACACACACACACACACACACACACACACACACACACACACACACACACACCTATGAAAATTTTAGATTCACACTGAAGGCATCAAAACTATGATTTAACACATGTGGCATTATACATAACAAAAAAGTGTGAAACAACTGAAAATATATTTCATATTCTAGGTTCTTCAAAGTAGCCACATTTTGCAGCAGACACATCTCTAGAACCGTTAGGCCCCGTACACGCGAGGAGACATGTCCGATGAAAACGGTCCGCGGACCGTTTTCATCGGACATATCTCCTGGGAGCTTTTGGTCTGATGTGTGTACACACCATCAGACCAAAATCCCCGCGGACAGAGAACGCGGTGACGTAGAAGACACAGACGTTCTCAAACACGGAAGTGCAATGCTTCCACGCATGCGTCAAATCAATTTGACGCATGCGCGGGATTTCGGGACGCTGGTTACACGTCATAACCAGCGGACATGTCTGATTAGGTGTACTAACCATCGGACATGTTTCCAGCGGACAAGTTTCTTAGCTTGCCAAGAAACTTTTGTCCGCTAGGCCGTACACACGGTCGGACATGTCCGCGGAAACTGGTCCGCGGACCAGTTTCAGCGGACATGTTCGACCGTGTGTACGCGGCCTTAAGAGGAGACTGTGTGAATCAGGCCTTCATGGAATAATATATGCTAGGAAACCACTGCTAAAGAAAGGCAACAAGCAGAAGAGACTTGTTTGGGCTAAAGAACACAAGGAATGGACATTAGACCAGTGGAAATCTGTGCTTTGGTCTGATGAGTCCAAACTTGAGATCTTTGGTTCCAACCCCCGTGTCTTTGTGCGATGCAGAAAAGGTGAACGGATGGACTCTACATGCCTGGTTCCCACTGTGAAGCATGGAGGAGGAGGTGTGATGGTGTGGGGGTGCTTTGCTGGTGACACTGTTGGGGATTTAATCAAAATTGAAGGCATACTGAACCAGCATGGCTACCACAGCATCTTGCAGCGGCATGCTATTCCATCCGGTTTGCGTTTAGTTGGACCATCATTTATTTTTCAACAGGACAATGACCCCAAACACACCTCCAGGCTGTGTAAGGGCTATTTGACCAAGGAGAGTGATGGGGTGCTGCGCCAGGTGACTACCTCTTGAAGCTCATCAAGAGAATGCCAAGCAGTAATCAAAGCAAAAGGTGGCTACTTTGAAGAACCTAGAATATGAAATATATTTTCAGTTTCACACTTTTTTGTTATGTATAATGCCACATGTGTTAATTCATAGTTTTGATGCCTTCAGTGTGAATCTACAATTTTCATAGTCATGAAAATAAAGAAAACTCTTTGAATGAAAAGGTGTGTCCAAACTTTTGGTCTGTACTAATATATATATATTATATATATATATATATATATATATATATATATATATATATATATATATATATATATATATATATATATATATATATATATATATATATATATATATATATATATATATATATATATATATATATAGTGTGAGATAGATAGAGACAAAAAGGGGGTGGGGTGAAGGCATTCAATTATGATTAACTGGGGTTTAATAATGGTTAACCACTTAAGACCCAGACCAAAATGCAGGTAGAGGACCCGGCCAGTTTTTGCGATTTGGCACTGTGTCGCTTTAACTGACAATTGCGCGGTCGTGCAACGTGGCTCCCAAACAAAATTGGCGTCCTTTTTTTCCCACAAATAGAGCTTTCTTTTGGTGGTATTTGATCACCTCTGCGGTGTATATTTTTTGCGCTATGAACAAAAATAAAGCGACAATGTTGAGAAAAAAAACGCAATATTTTTTCCTTTTTGCTATAATAAATATCCCCCAAAAACATATAAAAAAATATTTTTTTTTTCCTCAGTTTAGGCCGATACGTATTCTTCTACCTATTTTTGGTAAAAAAAAACTGCAACACAGCTCTCCTCGTTCTCAGCTCCGGGAACTGATCGCGGGACTCCAGCGGCGATCGCTCCCGCGGTCACGGAGCTTCGGACCGGGGCCCGCGACCGGGCACTTACAAGTACGTGCTTGTGCCCAGCCATGCCATTCTGCCGACGTATATGTGCAGGAGGCGGTCCTTAAGTGGTTAAAGTCATTCTGAATTTAATACCGTTAGGGTATAAGGTATCAGTGGATATAAAGTTCTCCAAAAAATGCTGACTCGATTGACTGGTGAAAATCCCAGACTCCTGGCACATCTAGTTAGAAAAGTCTGCTCTTCAACACATAATAGGCTTATACACTAGTTAGCAAAAAAACGAACAAAAAAACAAATACTGAACTAACCGTTTCTTCCACTTAAGGGTAAGTACAGACATACAAGTTTACTCTATCCCTTTCACATTTGTGCATACTTTACAGCAATGTTTCTTAAAGTGATACTATAGGTCAGATATTGTTATTTTATTTTTTTTAAAATAACAAACATATCATACTTGCCTCCACTGTGCAGTTCGTTTTTCACAGTGTGGCTTCAGATAACCCCCTTGGAAAATCGCTTCCCAGAGGGGGTTACCTTGCGGGCGCGCTCCCGAGTCCTGCATTTGGCGTCCATAGTCGCCAAGTGCAGGACTAGGCCCCGCCACTATCATTGGATTTGATTGACAGCAGCGGGAGCCAATGACTGTGCTGCTATCAATCTATCCCATGAAGAGCCAAGAAGCCTGGGGAAACAAACGCGTTTCGTGGGACTTTCCAGGGCTCAGGTAAATAAAACAGGGGGGGGCTGATGTTTTTTCACCTTAATGCATAGGATGCATTAAAGGGGTTGTAAAGCTTCGTGTTTTTTCACCTTAATGCATCCTATGAAAAAACACCTGGCACTCTCAGGCCAATTTAAACACGCACACATTCAAACTTAAATTAAACAAATTAATTAAACCAGTTAACCTTTTTATATATATATATATATATATATATATATATATATATATATATATATATATTTCTCCCCACTGTTATGTGTCAAAATGCATTAGCAAAGTGTATTGAGTCGTCATTCAAAATGAATGGCACTGCATTTCACTGCACCATGGATCGTGCATTACCACAAAACATGCGTGAAGCATATTTGCAGTGTCGCGTTCTTTCTATTCGAAAAAAAAAATCACGCTTTTCTGTCTGTTACAGCGTGATGAATGTGCTTTTACTCCATTATGAACAGTAGTTTTACCAGAACGAGCGCTCCAGTCTCATAACTTGCTTCTGAGCATGCGCGGGTTTTTAATGTCGTTTTAGCCCACACACGATCATTTTTTACAAACCGAAAAACGACATTGTTTAAAACAATTGTTTAAAAAATTGTTTTTTTTAGCATGTTCAGAAAAAATGGTTGTTTTTCAGAACCCGAAAAATTATGTGAAGCCCACACACGATCATTTTAAATTACATTTTTTTAAAACAAAGTTTTTTCATGCAGACGCGGCATAAGGTCGCGTGTACGCGGCATAAGGTCCCATTGTAGCTTGAAGCTCGAAAAACACTCAAAATCCAAAATCCCATGTATTTGAATGCTAGTTGTTCCGATATGAGCACTCAGACATATGTAGCATGGTATCGGATGCTACAAAAGCTACATTTGAGGCAGAATTTGACATTTTCTAAACCCATAAACTTGAATGGGAATGCCTGAAAATGTGTGAGCTGAGAATACTTTATGCATTTTTTCAGGTGTTTTTAGCATGCAAGAACTGATCTTCTTCCCCTAGTACTTTCCATTGGATAAAACAAAAGTGCCTGAAGCTTGAATACACATTTATTTACGTTTTCATTGAGTAAAAAACATTATATCATGAATCAAGAGAAATATAAAACACGTTTCTAATATATGTGGTGTTTGCCAAGTTTCTGCTCTCCATTAGTCCTCAAGCTTAGAACTCCAAAGTCCCATACGTTTAAATTGTCCCTGTTTACATGTGCGCTCAAATGCCTGTAGCTCAACACCAGAAGCTCAACAAAAAGGTACATGATCGACTTCTGAAGCAGAACAGGAATTTTTTTGGCCCCAAAGACTTGAATGAGAGCGCCTGAAAAATCTGCATTTTTTTAAGTTTAATCATCTCCTCCTAGTAACTAGCTTTCCTTTGGGTAAAGCAAAAACGCTCAGCGGTGAGAAGTCGTCAGTCGCAGATTGAGCTACTTTCCGCATGCAGATTTATACTTTATTCTTAGCTTATGTGGCGCTCGTTTATCTACATTTATAACCAAACACAGATATCAGATTGGTTAGTCCCTAAGGCACCCAAATGATTTATTACTATGCCATATCCTAAAACCTCCACGGCATGTTTGCAATACTTTTAAAAGCCATGCAAGCATTTTTTTGCATTAATTATTACCTCCATGTAATGCAAGATCTGAAAATTATTATAAATCCAAGATTGGATTGTGCTAAAGAAAATCATACCAACTGACAAGATAAAAACTCTCACTAGGATATAGATGACACCACTACCATAGGGACAAGCTATCTATAGGTAGGCTTCAGCTAATGTTCTGGATCTTTAACATGGCAGTGCCAAGTAGCATATTTGCATTCTCAGCCCCAGGAAAGTTTCATTTTTTAACACCTGAATAGCTGGTTATATGCTAAAAAAATAAAAAACTGAATTGTTATTTGTATCTGTGACGGTTGCACCTCCATGGAAATCAAGGAGATTGCAAAAGAAAATTGTATATTCATTTTGGAAAAAGGGGAGCTTTCTGCAAAAAAATAAATACAAAACAGTTTTTAAATTGAATCGTTTGCTTGACTCAACTGCTTTATTCCAAAGCCCAACACGGCCAACATCAACATGACACACTATAGAGAAAGGTTGAGCATAGAGAGAACTTTAGTATCAGGCCCTGGATATGAAGGAGAGCAAGCCTGCTCTCTGCAATAATTTAGCTCAACTCGTCACCACTCCAACTAGAGTGGGTAAAGTGCCCCCGGACAGGCGGTTGTCACAGGCTTGGCAGCCGGAGCGCCACTTGCAAATCACTGGGAGGAATAGACCTCTGCCACAGGCCTGACTCAAGGCCTCTGCCACAGGCTTAGAAATTTTGGATATGAAAGATTGAACGGAGCTAATCCTCCCAGTTAGTTTAAATAAGGGTCACCAATTGACAGCTTTAGTGTACCTGTCATGCAACGTGATGACTGGATCCCCGATGGTTCGTCTAGGCCTCCTGGAAAACCTCTATCTCTAGGTTCTCCCCCGAGCCGTTTCCCACCCTGCAGCTCTCAGCTTAAGATCCTCTCAATGAAGGTCTGGGACCCACCAAGTCGCTGGGGCCCCTCTCAATGTCAGGGTGAAGCTCCGCATGGTGCTCAACTTCGGTCAAGTAGACCACGGTGGCGGGGCCCATGGATGCGCGTACCCTGAAGGTGGATACCGCACCTGGAACTCGGGCCCCGCACAGAACAGAGCAGAACATGGCAGTTGCCACAGCTATACCCCCCTCCAGCATGCCCAAAGAGGGAAACACTCCTCTGATTGGCTGCTGGGGAAGGTGGGTCTGTCAGGACCCCTCTAGCGCCAACTTTCGCCCAGGGGTGGTAACGCACCCCTGGAGCGCAGACTGACCTACAGGACAGTTCTGAATTGACAACAGCCCAAATTTCAATAGATTGTGAATGGAAGTAAACTAACTCTCCCATTCCCATTAACTTTAGCGTAGTGCCCATACTTAAGTAAGGGGGCGTTATATTTACTATTTAGCACTGCGTTACTTTAACCACTTGCTTACTGGGCACATATACCCCCTTCCTGCCCAGGTGAAATTTCAGCTTTCAGCACTGTCACGCTTTGAATGACAATTGCGCGGTCATGCAACATGGCTCCCAAACAAAATTGGCGTCCTTTTTTTCCCACAAATATAGCTTTCTTTTGTAGGCATTTTATCACCTCTGCATTTATTTTTTGCGCTATAAACAAAATAGAGCGAGAATTTTGAAAAAAAAAGTTTTACTTTTTCCTTTAATAAATATCCAATAAAAAAAAAAACTCAGTTTAGTCCGATAAGTATTCTTCTACATATTTTTGATATAAAAAACAAACAAAAAAAAAAAAAAATCGCAATAAGCGTATAGTGATTGGTTTGCGCAAACGTTATAGCGTCTACAAAATAGGGGATAGAATGATAAAAAAAATATATTATTTTGTTTTTTACTAGTAATGGCGGCGATCTGCGATTTTTGCACAGGACTGCGATATTGCGGCGGACACATCGGACACTTTTGACACATTTTTGGGACCATTCACATTTATACAGCGAACAGTGATATAAATATGCACCGATTACTGTATAAATGCGACTGGCAGGGAAGTGGTTAACACTAGGGGGCGAGGAAGGGGTTAATGTATTCCCTAATTAGTAACTCTTACTGTGGGGGGAGACTGATGGTTGTCCCTATGTACAAGGGACACACCATCAGTCTCCTCTCCCTGACAGGACGTGGAGCTCTGTGTTTACACACAGAGCTCCACGTCCCTGTTTCCGTGACCGCCGATCGCGAGTGCCTGGCGGACATCGCGACCGCCGGGCACGCGCATCGGCACCTGATTGACGCGGCGGGCGTGCGCCCCCCAGTATATAGACGGCCTCCCGGCAATTGAGAGCCACAATGTGGCCGTAAAAACCTGCCGTGCGGGCGGGAAGAGGTTAACTGGAAATTGCTTCGTCATGCAACGCTGTACCCAAATGCAATTTATATTATTTTTTTCACATAAATAGAGCTTTCTTTTGGTGTTATTTGATCACCACTGTGTTATTTTAATTTTTTATTATCTTAATCAGGGGTCTCCAAACGCTCTAAAGAAAGAACTATTTTACTGTCCCTCAGACTTTAGGGCGCCAAACTGTGCCTAGCGGGAGTAAACAATGCTCGATCTGTGTCATTAGGAGGAATTCATCTTCGTTGTTGGTGTCAGTGGCAGGAATTAGGGCCCCTTGATGGGCGCCAGTGGCAGGAATTAGGGCCCCTTGATGGGCGCCAGTGGCAGGAATTAGGGCCCCTTGATGGGCGCCAGTGGCAGGAATTAGGGCCCCTTGATGGGCGCCAGTGGCAGGAATTAGGGCCCCTTGATGGGCGCCAGTGGCAGGAATAATGCCTCAAGAGCCGAATAAAGGCAAGCAAAGGGCAACATCAAACTGCGGCCCTGGGGCCAGGAGACCGACTGATCTAAACAAAACAATATTAAAAAAAAAAAGTAATACGTCTTACTTTCTGCTATAAAATATATCCAATACCCCTACCACAAAGCATCCCACATGCTTAGGGCATGTGCTCTGGTATGGCTTATTAGGGGGGGGCTTGAAAAAACATGACAGATCCCCACATCAACACAATCAATGTTGATACAGATATCTCTTCCACTGTTCCATTGGGGAGCCCCCCCATCGTCAGAATACACAGATCAATGCTTGCAGCCATTGGCTGTGAGTTCTGATCAAATACTGGTTTTCCAGCAGAACCAGCTTCTGTTAAACAGTGAGGAGTACACATGGACCGAATGTTCCAGCTGACCTGGCCTAATTTCTGTACGTGTGTACTGGGCTTTTTGACATAAAAACTTCACACAACACAGCTCAGAGATGCATAAGACTGGGTTCACACCTACGCAAATTGGATGAGGATTTTACCGCATCCAATTCGCATGACAGGAGATTGTGACCGGCGCTCTACGGAGACTGCTCATATATCTCCTTTGCGGCTCCAGAGCAGCTTGCACAGGAGTTCTGTGCGTCTTTGGCTTCCATTTTAGATTCGAATTCAGGCAAAAAGTTGGCCCTGATACGGAGAACAGGGACGCACCGGACCCCTGCTGCAAGCCGCATTTGTCAGAGGTGTAAACCCAGCCTAAAAGAAAGATATCAGTACTGGTAAATCTCTAGAACGCCTACATGAACACAGATCAGATACAAAAATGAGATGGTGAAGCAACTACATCGCAGAAGTAGGAAAGAGCTTTGTAAAAAAGACAATGAGGCTTTTCTAGTAGCTAGTTTACAATAGTCTGATGTTTTCATAAATTACAAATACCACAAGATACACAGGACAATACTGTGTTTATTAACAGTTTGAGAATTAATCCAAGATTCCACAAGTTTACAGATCATGAACTCCTATGCTCTGTAATGGAAAAACACCATTTACAAGAACTAGATGCAGTTTAAAGTGGAGGGATCCTGAATGCTGAATGTGCCACCACGGAAGAAAAGCGCTAGCTCGCATAGCCTGGCATTTTGCTTAAAAATACCAGTGAGCAGACTGCAAACAGCAGGAAAGATTGGGAACATTTAGCTTTCTGAGAGAGGATTATAAATAGCCTACAGTGGGAAAATTTCTGAAAACTGTATGAACATATGCTCTTATCAAATTACGGTTTGCGCAATTAGCCTTCCCCATTTCCTTAGACTGTATATTAAAAAAAAATCTAATAAAATGGAGGGAATGGTTCAGATTGTCAGCCATTTCAAAATGAAACGTAAAAAATAAAAAAATAAAAGAAAATCAAGAAGAGGGATTTAACCACTTAACCCCCGGACCATATTGCTGATCAAAGACCAGAGCACTTTTTGCGATTCGGCACTGCGTCGCTTTAACTGACAATTGCGAGTGCGACGTGTCTCCCAAACAAAATTGGCGTCCTTTTTTCCCCCCACAAATAGAGCTTTCTTTTAGTGGTATTTGAACACCTCTGTGGTTTTTAGTTTTTGCGCTATAAACAAAATATGAGCGTCAATTTTGAAAAAAAATGAATATTTTTTACATTTTGCTATAATAAATATCCCCGAAAATATATATATAAAAAAAAAAAAAATTTCCTCAGTTTAGGCGTATTCTACTACATATTTTTCTAAAAAAAAAAAAAAAAAAAAAAAAAAAAAAAAAAATCGCAATAAGCATTTGATTGCTTTGCGCAAAAGTTATAGCGTTAACAAAATAGGGGGTATTTTTATGGCATTTCTTTTACTAGTAATGGCGGCGATCAGCAATTTTTTTTTCGGTACTGCGACATTATGGAGGATACTTCGGACACTTTACACATTTTTGGGACCATTGGCAATTTTATAGCGATCAGTGCTATAAAAATGCATTGGATTACTATAAAAATGCAACTGGCAGTGAAGGGGTTAACACTAGGGGGCGCGAAGGGGTCAAGTATGTTCCCTGGGTGTGTTCTAACTGTAGGGGGGGTGGCCTCACTAGGGGAAATGACTGATCTTCTATACGTCGGCCTGCACGAGAGCAGACGTATAGCTACGCGCTCTCGCGCAGGGGAGCCGACCTGCCGCCGTAAAATGACGGCGGCTGGTCGGCAAGTAGTTAATAAGGCATTTATGACACATTTCTGGCGGTGTGTACGTAGCAAATTATTGAAAACTGTGCAACATCTCCATTGTTAGTCCCAGCATGCGTGTCCAATTCAAGTAGTTCTCATCTGCAATGCTTTACTGATCGGTGAGAAGGTAAGTGTAGGTAAATAACACCTTCCATGCTTCCATGTTGGAGCATGTAATGGAGGGCATTGTGCTTTCTTAGTTGAAATCAACAGTGTGCACTGTAGCCAGCTTTGCCGTTTAATTAGCCTAGGATTTCCTGTGCCCGCAGGGGGTGGGAGGGGGAGTTGATCGCGTTAGGAGAGGCACACAGCATGTTGTCCTGTGACTTGTGTCACATCTTTTAAAAAAATTCTGCTACACAATTCATCCAAGTTCCTCTGAAAATGATATTTGATACATTTCCTTTACTCTCCCAACTTCTCCTTGGTCCACCTTGTTTGTGGACGGAGCAATCTGGTAGGAGTCTGTTAATAAAGTCTAATAAAAGCATACAATGGAGTTGATTTAACCCGACAGTTGTCCAGTTCTGGGAGGGTGTGCAAGGACATCCACGCAGAACCACATCCCCTGGGGCATGCATCCTTTGGACACAGCTGATCACAGACTGCAGTAAAGGACCAAACACAGTGGCCCTTTACCATGTGATCAGCCGTGTCCAGTCACATGTAAACAAACTTGACGGTTATCAGCATTCCTTACCTCACAGGCTGTCACAGCATTAAGAAAGGAGAGCCAGTAACTTGCAATCCTGACAGGGCACATTTACACTGATAATCAGGGCACTGATCAACAGTGCCCTTATGGTCAGTGCAGTGACAGTCGCCCATCAATGCTGCCTATCAGTGCCTCCTCATTAGCGCTGCCTTATCTGTGATGACTCATCAGTGCCTATTAGTACAGCCCATCAGTGCAGCCTCATCAGTGCACATGAAGGAGAAAAATGTTATAACAGAAAAATTTTCAACATTTTCGGTCATTTTTTTTTTTTTTGCTAAACAAATTAAACAGTGGTGATTAACCACTTGCTTACTGGGCACATATACCCCCTTCTGGGCGAGGTGAAATTTCAGCTTTCAGCACTGCGTCGCTTTAAATTAAAATTGCGCGGTCGTGCGACGTGCCTCCCAAACAAAATGGACGTCCTTTTTTCCCCCACAAATATAGCTTTCTTTTGGTGGTTTTTGATCACCTCTGCGGTTTTTATTTTTTGCGCTATAAACAAAAAAAACAAAAAAAAACAAAAAAAAAAAAAAGAAGACAATTTTGAAAAAAAAAAATTTTTTTTTTACTTTTTGCTATAATAAATATCCCATTTAAAAAAAAGAACAATTTTTTTTCTCAGTTTAGGCCGATATGTATTCTACATATTTTTGATAAAAAAAAAAAAAAATCGCAATAAGCGTACATTGATTGGTTTGCGCAAAAGTTAGTGGCTACAAAATAGGGGATAGAATTCTGACATTTTTTTTTTTTTTTTACTAGTAATACAGCGATCTGTGAATTTTGTCAGGACTGCGATATTGCGGCGGACACATCGGACACTTTTTTTGGGACCAGTCACATTAATACAGCGAACAGCGCTATAAAAACGCACTGATTACTGTATAAATGTGACTGGCAGGGAAGGGGTTAACACTAGGGGGCGAGGAAGGGGTTAAATGTGTATCCTGGGTGTGTTTCTAACTGTGTGTGGAGGGGGACTGACCGATCTGTGCCCCTATGTACAAGGGACACAGCATCGGTCTCCTCTCTCCCTGACAGGACGTGGAGCTCTGTGTTTACACACAGAGCTCCACGTTCCTGCTCGGTCATTGCCGATCGCGGGTACTTGGCAAACATCACGGCCGCCAGGCACGCGCATCGGCATCTCGGGGACGCGCCGAGTGCCCAGAGGATGCGAAGATGTCAAAAGACGGCGGCTGGGATTTTTTAGAGCCATCTTGCTGCCGTCATTTGACTATATGCCGGGGCTCAAGTAGTTAAAGTGCAAATTCTCCTTTATAGAAAAATCTATAAGGTGAATTTACACAGGTGCCCCTTCTCACTTTTTTCTGACGCCCTGCCAGCGCATTGCTCCAGTGTGAAAGCCCTCTGGTGGCAAAATTGTGAGGGGTGTACTCACTTATGCATATTATATATATATATATATATATATATATATATACATACATACACACACACACACACACACACATACATACACACACACACACACACACACACACAGCATATTTTAATGGCATGTGGCCTCAGAGAACTAAACTTGATCTTTAAAGTGAAGCCGATAATAAGAGTATAACACAAAGTACACACATGCACAGATGTGCGCAACATTTCTACAAAACAGTATGTTTATGAATGATGTTAGAGCTATATAGTATTTTGACACTAAACAGATGGCAATTGATTTGTTATTTGTCACAAATTTACAGTTTTTTATAGCTTTGTTTTTTTCTGCTTTACAATGATTTTAATTGTATACTATTTATCAGCTCAACATATTTTTAGCTTTCACAGTAAGAATTACAGAGTTTGTGCACCAATAATGGCTTTATTGTATTTAACACTAAAAAAATAATCATGATATACAGTATTTAAGAGGAAGTGTTTGGAACTGTACCAACCTTAAAGTGGAGTTCCACCCATAAATATAACACTACATCAGTAGTTTTAAAAAAAATGTCATTAGTCTGTGCACTCCCCAGTCTCGAAGAATCATGTGACTTGGACAGTACAGGTGCTAAAACCTGATCTGAAATTTATTACACTGCTTGTGCAGCACTGAGCATGTGCGAGATTTGCAAGGCTGAAATCCAGGAAGTCATACAGTCTGGCTTCATGATGCCCACACTTAAGATGGCCCCAGTCAATTTCTATTTTATAAAGTGTCTAAATGCTGTAACAACCTAACAAAACGGACCTTAGTTTACAGACTAACTTTACTAGAATACATTAAGCTTGTGTATTACAGGGGTATTTATAAATAAAAAAGTGAAATTGTGTCCGGAACTCTGCTTTAATGCTGCAGGTCATTTGCTTGAAAGTGTCAAACTCAAATCATTATAAACTGTCAATACATGCTATATTAGATTGTGTTTATACTCACTTTACCACTAGAGGGATATACAATATTGTTTGATGGAGGCTTCACCTCCCTGTTATTCCACCACATACATACCATAGACACAGGCTGAATTGGTGTGACAACTGTGATTGAACCTCCGCCAAATCTCTTTACAGTGTGAACAAAGTGAAAGCTATTGTCAATCAACTTAAACTGCAGTGTGTTGAGTTGCACTGCAACAGAGATGCAAGTGCGTTGATGTGCATTATGTGTTGCTGCAATACAATGGTATTAAGAGACTTCCAGATTACAAGTTCTTTTACCAGCTTACATAAAAGAACACATTTTTTTGAAAAAAGGTTAAGACCGCTTTCACACTGACACCCATAGCGTCAGCAGTAAAATAGTGGTAAAACGCCAATATTTTACCGTCAGATTTGCAGCGCATTTCGCCCGCTAGCAGGGGGAATTTTGCATCGGTGAGTTCACCGCTGCCAATGCACTCCAAAGAAGCTGCTGGCAGGACTTTTTCTGATGCCCTGTTAGCGCACCGCTCCAGTTTGAAAGCCCTTGGGCTTTCACACTGGAGTAAATAGAGCAGCAGTTTAAGGGCGGATTGCAGGCGCTATTTTTAACGCTATAGCACCTGCAAAATGCCCTCAGTGTGAAAGGGGTCTAACAGGTACCTAGCTATTAATAAAAAGAATAAACAATAACAAATTAATAATACTAACACAATAATAATAAAAAAATAATCACAGCCATTTAATCTCCCACCTTTACACCCCTCTCTGACTGGCACAAATCATCCAATCATGAGTTTCTACACTTTCCGCAGGTAGATAGATCCCTTTAACCACTTAAGGACCCATTCACGCCGATATACGTCGGCAGAATGGCACGGCTGGGCACAATCACGTCCCTACACGTGTCTCTTGAAGCCCAGCCGTGTTCCCTGTTCTTCATTGTGGCAGTGATCGTCTGTTCCCTGATATAGGGAAAGACAATCACTGACGTCACATGTCAAGCCCCGCCCCCTACAGTTAGAAACACATATGAGGTCACACTTAACCCCTACAGTGCCCCCTAGTGGTAACTCCTAAACTGCAACTGACATTTTCAAAGCAAACAGTGCATTTTTATAACACCTTTTGCTGTGAAAATGACAATGGTCCCAAAAATGTGTCAGATATGTCCGCCATAATGTCGTTGTCATGAAAAAAAAAATCATCCCTTATCGCCGCCATTAGTAGTAAAAAAACAATTAATGGAAATGCAATTAACCTATACCCCATTTTGTAAACATACATTTTGCGCAAACCAAATCGGTAAACGCTAATTTTGTTTTTTTTTTTACCAAAAATAGGTAGAAGAATACGTATCGGCCTAAACTGAGAAATACTTATATATATATATATATATATATATATAATTTATTTCTTTTTGGGGGATATTTATTATAGCAAAAAGTAAATATTGCATTTTTTTCAAAATTGTCGCTCTATTTTTGTTTATAGCACAAAAAATTAAAACCGCAGGGGTGATCAAATACCACCAAAAGAAAGCTCTATTTGTGGGAAAAAAAGGACGCCAATTTTGTTTGGAAGCCACGTCGCACGACTGCGCAATTGTCAGTTAAAGCGACGCAGTGCCGAATCGCAATAAGGGGCAAGGTTCTTAACCTGCATAATGGTCCGGGTCATAAGTGGTTAAAAGGCCCCTAATTTTATCTCTCCCTTTAAGAATTAAAGAATACTAGTAGAGAAAAGCAAGGTAATAAAAAGTGAAAAAAAAAAAAGCTTCCCAATACTCTTACGCAATTTAGGAAATGTGGGCAACCAGACACCCCCTGGGACCTAAATATAATATAATATGACAACCCCATGTAGATATACGGCAATGGGGTGGCCACTCTGCCCCCAGATCATGTACATGTACGTGTTCTGGCATTTCTGGGTATAGGGCATGTGTGTGCGTGCCTCCTGACAGATCTGGGCTGACATTCGGTATGGTACAAGTCAGCAGGTTCCGGCCAATAAGTTATGGCTGGGACCTGCTGATCAGCTTAATGACTCACATCACAGAACCTTGGTTTTTACCAACATAGGGCTCTGTACAGAGAGCAGCTTTGTAGTAGTTTTTTTCTCCCAAAAATCAGCCATATCCATTAGTAAAAGCAGCAAATTTTTCACACATTACACTCATTAGGCACACAGTTAACTCCTTTCATTGCCCCTCAATGTATTGTTAACCCCTTTCTAGCAAGTGTCATTAGTACAGTAACAATGTATTAGCACTGATCACTGGTGTCACTACAGACTCTTAAATCACATTTTTAAATCACTTTTTTTTTTTTTTTTTAGTAGAAGAGGGAAACCAGGTGCTAAAAAAATGTAAAAAAAATAAAATAAAAGAGAAAGCTACGATATTTTTGTTTTTGGGTAAACCTGGGGCCCAGGCACCCACCAGAACCCAAGTAACCTTGGTTGCCTTGTAGATGACCTGGTCCTGGGTTTACAGAGCTTTTAAGTGTACCTCAAAAAGATGATCTAGGGTTATAAAACAAGTAAAACTATATAAAGTTTATTGCCATGCACTGTCAAGTGCACTTTACTCTAAAACAACCACAGACACTGCAGAAATATCTATTTACATGCCATTTAACAGACAGATTCCTGGGCAAACTGGGCTTATAAAGACCATAGCAGCTGTTCCCTTCCTGTTTTAGCATACACCATGTTCAATCTGGCATCATAAAGTTGTATCTAGATTGTCCCTAGTATGGCACACACACACACACACACACACACACACACACTTTGTTTTACTACAGTCAAGGTACTTGTTCAGCGGTCACCTGTTTCCCTGTTCTGGGGGGAGAGCTTCTAGTACTCTGCTGATGTATGCCCCATGATTCTATGTCTGCACCGCACTGATTGGCATTATGCCAAACACATGATTTAAAAAACAAAACAAAATATAGTGTCAAAATAAATAGCACCAACATACTTAACCCACTTGCTGACCATGCTGTAGCCAAATGTCTAGTTCTGGGACACCGCAATATGACGGCATGCCATGATTGTGCCCATCACGCTATCGCTGCAAGGCGGGGGTGGCGCGCTCTGTGATCGAAGTTTCTGGAAGATACTGCGGACCACAAATTGAGGCCAATCAGCGACTCTTTACCACTTGATCAGCTGTGTCCAATCACGGATAGAAAGAGAAGCTGGCTATCGGCACTCCTTTCCTCGTGCCGACAGCATGAGGAAAGGAGAAGAGAGCCGAAAACCGACTCCTCTAAAAGGGACTTGTTCACTGATAATCAGGCACTAAATACTTTTAAGTGCAAAGGAGGGATTTGGGGTCTTTTAGACCCCTGATATTTCCATAAAGCGTACCTGTCACCACCTATTAAGTCAGAAGGGAAGTTTAGATTCCTTGTGACAGCAATAAAAGCGACCAGATTTTTTTTTCTTTGCTCTCGCAGCAAAGAAAACGCATAGGTACGTCATGCCCATAAATGTTCAAATCACACATGTGAGGTATCGCAGCGATTGTCAGAGTGAGAGCAAACATTTTAGTACCAGATATCCTCTAACTCTAACCTGGTAACTGTTACATTTTTTTTTAAAGTGTCGCCTATGGAGATTTTTAAGTACCGTAGTTTGTCGCCATTCCACGTGTGCGCAATTTTAAAGCATGACATGTTACGTATCTCTTTACTCTGCATTACATCATCTTTCATCATTATACAAAAATAATAAAGAAATAAAATTGGGCTAACTTTACTGTTTAATTTGTTTTTATTTATAAAAGTGTCTATTTTCCCCCAAAAAAAAATGCATTTGAAAGACCGATGTGTAAATACTGTGTGACATAAAATATTGCAACGATTACCATTTTTTTTCTCTAGGACAGTGAAGGCGAACCTTGGCACTCCAGATGTTTTTGGAACAACATTTCCCATGATGCTCAACTACACCGCAGAGTGCATAAGCATCATGGGAAATGTAGTTCCAAAACATCTGGGGTGCCAAGCTTCGCCATCACTGTCCTAGGGTCTCTGCTAAAAAAAAAAAAAAAAAAAAAAAAAAAGTATATATATTATATATATATATATATATATATATATATATATATATATATATATATATATATATATATATGGATTTTAACTTGTAAGTAACAAATGTCAGAAATAGGCTTAGGCGTGAAAGGGTTAAACAATGCAGAGGATTAACCCTTTAGGTTCCAACGCGAGTATAACAAGCATGCTTTACTGCATATCCACACTGATTTTACTGTTGTGGGTTTAGTAACACTTTAATGATTTAATGTCCTCTAAAGTAGTTCTGGTCACAGTTAATTAATATAAGGGTTATACTCAGGTAAACTCAGTTTATAATATATTATGTTATACGATTACCTGCAACGCACAGAGTTCAAAACCAGTTTTTATATCAAAGCGTTGTGCAAACTGTTGCCACTATATAAATCCTGTATTATAAAAATAATAATATTATTATTATCATTATTATTATTATTAATAATAATAATATAACCACTAAAGACTACTTGCCCATTTGTTGTTGGAAGCCTCCTTGTATGTAAACATAAAAAGCTCCAACAAGCAATAGTAAACATACAACGTTCATTCATGGACCATTGATAAGCAATAATTAGTAGCACACTACACATATCAGTAGATGTACAATGATAAGACTTCAAACAAAACAAGGCAGCAATGCCTGTGTTGACCTGGATTATGTGCCTGGTTACCGAACAGGATTACATATGAACGAGTCAATTTCACTCGGCAATTACTCATGCAAAGCAAACAAAAAAAAGAACACTTATTGTATACTACAAAACACAAATATGATGGTTTAAGAGGTCAATCGAAAGAAGAAGTTCATTGCACTTGCAGCATTTGTAATTCTGAAGAGAGTATTTAACACCTGAATTATCTGAATTAAAAAAAATAACGAATGAGCTTCACCTTGCAATTATTCTCATTCCTTGGATGGTACAGCATTTTACTGTTGGGTTGCGGTGGAAATGATAGAACAGTTGTTGGATGTTTCATCTTTACACCAGCTATTCTATTAACTATACCGATACTCGGCTATACTGCTTCTGAAAATTGGCATTTTGCATGTTCTCCATAGACACTCGCTCCAAGTCCAAGAGATGTGTATCCTCACCACAACAGGAAAACATAGGTAAGCAAATGGGTATAGGGCATGTGCATGCGCGCGTGCCCCGACAGATCTGGGCTGTCATTCTGTATGGTACAAGTCAGCAGGTTACGGCCAATAAATTATGTCTGGGACCTGATGATCAGCTTAAAGCGGGAGTTCAACCAATTTGTTTTTTTTTCTCTTTTCCCCTTAGCTTCATGCTCGTTTTGTCTAGGGGAGTCGGCTATTTGTTTTAAAATATGATCCGTACTTACCCGTTTTCGAGATGCATCTTCTCCGTCGCTTCCGGGTATGGGTCTTCGGGAGCGGGCGTTCCTTCTTGATTGACAGTCTTCCGAGAGGCTTCCGACGGTCGCATCCATCGCGTCACTAGTAGCCGAAAGCCGAACGTCGGTGCGGCTCTATACTGCGCCTGCGCACCGACGTTCGGCTTCTTTCGGAAAATCGTGACGCGATGGATGCGACCGTCGGAAGCCTCTCGGAAGACTGTCAATCAAAATAGGAACGCCCAGTCCCGCAGCCCATACCCGGAAGCGACGGAGAGCATGCATCTCGTAAACCGTAAGTACTGCTCATATTTTAAAACAACTAGCCGATTCCCCTAGACAAAACGAGCATCCATCTAAAGGGGAGAATGTGTCATCTATGGGTGAACCTCCGCTTTAATGACTCACAGCACAGAACCTTGTTTTTACCAACATAGGGCTCTGTACAGAGAGCAGCTATGTCGCTGTTTTTTTCTCCCAAAAATATCAGCCATATCTATTAGTAAAAGCGGCAAATTTCACACATTACACTTATTAGGCACACAGTTAACCCCTTTCCAGCAAGTGTCATTAGTACAGTGACAATGTATTAGCACCGATCACTGGTGTCACTACAGAGACTCTCATATCAATTCTACTAAAAAAAGACAAACCAGGTGCTAAAATGTAAAAAAAAAAAAAAAAAAAAAAAAAAAGAAAAGAAAGAGGAAGCTCCCAGATATTGTTTTGGGTAAACCTGGGGCCCAGGCACCCACCAGAACCCAAGTAACCTAGGTTGCCTTGTAGAAGACCTGGTCCTGGGTTTACAGAGCTTTTATGTGTACCTCAAAAAGATGATCTAGGGTTATAAAACAAGTAAAACTATATAAAGTTTATTGCCATGCACCGTCAAGTGCACTTTACTCTAAACAAGCACAGACACACTGCAGAAATATCTATTTACATGCCATTTAACAGACAGATTCCTGGGCAAACTGGGCTTTTAAAGACCATAGCAGCTGTTTCCTTCCTGTTTTAGCATACACCATGTTCAATCTGGCATCATAAAGTTGTATCTAGGTTCTCTCGCCCCGGGGACAAGCACAGCTCTAGACGGTGTCCTGATTGGATAGATTGATAGCAGCGCAGTCATTGGCTCCCGCTGCTGTCAATCACATCTAATGACAAGGGCGCCGGGTGGTGGGGCCGAATCCTTCTGTCTGTGTCAATAGACGCAGCAGCAGGACATAGGAGTGCCCCGCACAGGTGTCCCGAAGGAGAGCGCTTCTCCAACGGGGCACTCGAGAAAAGGAAGAGCCATGAGAGCCACTGAGGGACCCCAGAAGAGGAGGATCAAGGCCACTCTGTGCAAAACCAAACTGCACATGAGGTAGTAAGTATGACATAAGCAACCACAGTATACCGATAAGCGTTACCCAATCCGGCTCACATGTAGACAGGAGAATAGAAAGGGACGCAATAGCGTGATATCGTAGGTATACAGATTTATTTAAGAAAGTAATGTACTTACACTTAGGCAGTATAAACACAGCATTAAACAGATAAAACAAGCCGGCCGGCTTACGGAGCCCTCCTCCTAGGCGTGGTGACGTCACTGACGCTGCCTCCAGACGCGTTTCGTCCTATTGGACATTCTCAATGGGGGTAGGGCTAGCAGCAGTGTGTCACCTTATATAAGAGCCACTCAATGCAAAGGGAGGTCCATAGAAACAGACCCCGCCATCTTTGTTGAGGGAAAGTTTTCCCATACAACCGCGCGCAACCTCGCGGCCTGGAAGGGAGTATGAGGCATTCCCACTACGTTGTAACGAGAGTGGAATTGCTCTCTCTCCAGAGTGTGAGAGTAGAAATTATAAAATAAACATAAATGTAAATTTAGCCTAAGAATGTAGTTTTAATACCTACAATGTAAAGAGGACAGAGGAACCAAGGGAGAGCTAAAAGTCCGGCACAGGACAGAAATCCCTTGACTCACTGTGGCCATCTTGTGGATAAAATTAAAAATTATTTATAAACAAGAAAAAATAAATAATAAACTCATCCTGATAATACCTGGTTTAGAAGGAGTCAGGTTATTAATCGGTTCTATCGATTATTTTAGTAGAGAATTCTCAGAAGCTCATATATAATTAGATATAAGCCTCATCCAAATTCATTTAGCTCTTTTTATTACCCAAAAATTATATGAGGCTTTATGGTATACTAAAAACCATTAAAGAAAAAAAATTGTGATATGAAGAATATATAAATCCTATATGTAAAAAAATATAATATATAAACTAGATCACAGGGCCTGTTGTAATACACACCCTGTGGTCTACGTGATCCAAGGGCCCTTAGTTGCCCAAGGGTATAATTTAAATAGTGTATATAGACTAATCTATTTTTGTGATAATTTAGACATTTAGCTTATATGAAAGTGAATCCATAAATATATAGTGAAACAATACATACATATTATATCCCCCCGATTTAACGAAAAACTCAAGAGGGAAAGTCCACAAATGGCCAAGAACCGTGCTGGAAATATATTATGTGAAATTCTTAGTGTGAAAAAGTATAGTTTTTTGTGAAAAATAATTTTGAGGCTATAGTACCATCTTTGAACAGAATATAAGAATCCTATCAGAGTGGGCCTAAATCTAAATGTTAAACTCAAAGGGTAGATATAACCACTATCCAGGATTTAGTTAGAAATTATAATAATATATAAAATATAAAAAATATAAAAAATATAAAAATATTTTAGCTTAAAATCTTAACTTGAAAAACCGCATCTGTTTCTATGGAACCCTATGCAAAGGTTCACATCAGGCATTGTTGATAAAAGCATTCACGTCAGTTTCAATATTCAGGCCATGAGGGCTGTATGATTTTAAACGATGGATCCACCCCATTTCCATTTTAGAAATTTCCCTCACCAGGTTACTTCCCCTCCAATGTGCCTTATACTTGTCAATCCCAAGAAAGAGGGTATTGGAGGGGTCCCTATGATGTTTAAGCCTGTAATGATTGGACACGGAGTGGTTTCTAAAGCCCGCTAGGATTTTAGTAATATGTTCGTTAACCCTGACTTGCATTGATCTCTTAGTCCGGCCTACATATTGAAGCCCGCAAGGGCATTGGATCAAATATACCACCCCTGTGGATGCACAGGTGATACATGGTTCAATTTTGAATTCTTTTGATGTAACCGTAGAAGTGAATGATGTTACACATCTTTGGTGATTGCTACTAAGGGCACATACTCGGCACTTTTTGCATTTATAGTAGCCCTTAAGCTGATCAAAGAAACCAATACCTCTAAGGGGAGGGTCAATAACGTTAATAGAGATCTTATTTCGAAGAGACTGCACCCCTTTGAAGATCACCTTGGGTTTTGGTGGTAGAATCTCTCTCAACACTGGATCACTTCTGGCAATGTGCCAATGTTTGTGGATTAAATGTGAGATAGAGCGGTGTTGGATGGAATATGAAGTAATAAAAGGTACACCATCCGAGAACTGACCACCCACATTAGGTTCTCTTTCCTGTAGAAGTTCATCTCTATCTAAAGTCATGACCTGATCCAAGGTTTCTCTCAGAGATCGCTCGTTGTATCCTTTTTCCAAGAACCTCTCAGTTAGGACCCCCGCTTGGTTTAAAAACTCTTGGTGGTCAGAACAGTTGCGCCTTAACCTGAGGTATTGGCTCTTAGGGACCCCTTTAAGCCAAGGTGCATGATGGCAGCTGTCAGTGGGGATGAAGGCATTGCGATCGGTATCCTTGAAATAAGTGGAGGTAGCAAAGGCACCGTTTTTTATACTGATCTTCAAATCCAAATAGTGAACACTATCTTGGCTTGCCTCATGTTTTAATTCGATCCCCCTGTTGTTAAAGTTGAGGTCAGAAATAAACTGATTGAGATCCTCGTGCTCACCAGCCCATAGGAGGAGGATGTCATCAATGTACCTTGCCCATAGGGCCACTTGGGGTACATTTCTTGAAAAGATGACATCCTCCTCCCATTTGGCCATAAACAAATTGGCCAGACTGGGGGCGTACTTAGCCCCCATAGCCACCCCCGTCTCCTGCTTGTAGAACTCGTTGTCAAACCAAAAGTAGTTTGATCCGGCAGCATACTTCAGTAGGGCCATGATAAATTCTATCTGTTTGGTATTTAGGCCTGATTCTCTGGACAGAAAATACAAAACTGCCTCCATGCCTAAGGCATGGGGTATGATGGTATATAATGACTTTACGTCTATAGTAACCATCCACACATTGGGAATTACTGTAAAATTGGACAGGATATTCATTATATGTCTCGAGTCCTTGACATATGAAGGCATCCTTTTGACTAAAGGCTGTAAATAGAAGTCAATATATCTGCCCACCCGGGACGTGATTGAATCTATCCCACTTACAATGGGACGTCCCGGGGGGCAGATTGGGTCCTTGTGTAATTTCGGGAGGTAATATATGGTGGGGGTTCGAGGCGCCTTAGGAATAAGGAACAATTTTTCTCTAATGGTCAGTATGCCTTCAAACAAACCCCTTTCTACAAGGATCTCCAAATCTCTTTTATATTTGAGCTTTGGGTCCCCAGGGAGAATGGAGTAGGTATTGGTGTCGTCAACAATATTGTGCATCTCCCTCATGTAGTCCACCTTGTCTAACACCACAATACCCCCCCCCCCTTATCCGCTGGTCGGATAATCAGATCTTTATTATTACAAAGGGAATCTAATCCCTCCTGTAGGTTTTTATTAAGTTTTGCCTTCTTAATTTCCATAACCTCCAGGTCCCTTAGTAGGACATCCTTAAAAGTTCTTAGGGATGGTGCCATTCCACCCGGAGGGTTAAACAAAGAAGAATTGGCAAGGCCTGAATGAACATAACCATTGGATATCTGTCGATCGGTAGGAGTAATTCCCGCCATATATCTTTTGATATGGATCCTTCTAATAAATTTGTGTATGTCCATATATGTGCTAAACCGGTTAAGGCTTTGTGGGGGTGCATATTTCAACCCCTTATCTAGTTCCCAAAACTTAGGGGGTTCCCAACAAGGATCTTCGGGTTATCAATATCCCCCGAATCGGGTACCCCCAAACTATTATCACAATATGAGGTCAAGACCCCAATCAAGGGGTTGGCAGACAGGGGCTTCTGTAGACCGGGGCCACTATATGGATAATACCAATAATTGGCACCAGGGTCCAACAGGAGAACCTGAATATCCTTCTCCAGCCTATTTTCAGCCAGAGTCTGGATTGGGTTGGGATTATAACATACCTGTTTCTAACGCCTTTTTCCCACTAAGGGATAGGGAGGGACCTGAAAGATATCAGGCCCCTGACACTTCCACTTACAATGTGCCAGCAGAAGGAGCTTGGTACGCACCTCCATCTTCACAGTTCCATGATGCCCCCTCCCTGTCCGGTGCCTCCGCTGCCCCAAGTGGATCCTACAATTGGGGTTTTCACAGACCCGGCCAGGGCACCAAAAGATTGGTAGAAAGAGGAGAGGAAACAGAGGGGGGAGGAAACATAGGGTCCAAACGCCCCAAAACGTAGTGGGGAGGGGTATTTTTAATCTTAGTACCAAAATTTTGACAGACCCAGAAAAACTCCTACTAGATAAGGAGTTGAAATATGCACCCCCACAAAGCCTTAACCGGTTTAGCACATATATGGACATACACAAATTTATTAGAAGGATCCATATCAAAAGATATATGGCGGGAATTACTCCTACCGATCGACAGATATCCAATGGTTATGTTCATTCAGGCCTTGCCAATTCTTCTTTGTTTAACCCTCCGGGTGGAATGGCACCATCCCTAAGAACTTTTAAGGATGTCCTACTAAGGGACCTGGAGGTTATGGAAATTAAGAAGGCAAAACTTAATAAAAACCTACAGGAGGGATTAGATTCCCTTTGTAATAATAAAGATCTGATTATCCGACCAGCGGATAAGGGGGGGGGTATTGTGGTGTTAGACAAGGTGGACTACATGAGGGAGATGCACAATATTGTTGACGACACCAATACCTACTCCATTCTCCCTGGGGACCCAAAGCTCAAATATAAAAGAGATTTGGAGATCCTTGTAGAAAGGGGTTTGTTTGAAGGCATACTGACCATTAGAGAAAAATTGTTCCTTATTCCTAAGGCGCCTCGAACCCCCACCATATATTACCTCCCGAAATTACACAAGGACCCAATCTGCCCCCCGGGACGTCCCATTGTAAGTGGGATAGATTCAATCACGTCCCGGGTGGGCAGATATATTGACTTCTATTTACAGCCTTTAGTCAAAAGGATGCCTTCATATGTCAAGGACTCGAGACATATAATGAATATCCTGTCCAATTTTACAGTAATTCCCAATGTGTGGATGGTTACTATAGACGTAAAGTCATTATATACCATCATACCCCATGCCTTAGGCATGGAGGCAGTTTTGTATTTTCTGTCCAGAGAATCAGGCCTAAATACCAAACAGATAGAATTTATCATGGCCCTACTGAAGTATGCTGCCGGATCAAACTACTTTTGGTTTGACAACGAGTTCTACAAGCAGGAGACGGGGGTGGCTATGGGGGCTAAGTACGCCCCCAGTCTGGCCAATTTGTTTATGGCCAAATGGGAGGAGGATGTCATCTTTTCAAGAAATGTACCCCAAGTGGCCCTATGGGCAAGGTACATTGATGACATCCTCCTCCTATGGGCTGGTGAGCACGAGGATCTCAATCAGTTTATTTCTGACCTCAACTTTAACAACAGGGGGATCGAATTAAAACATGAGGCAAGCCAAGATAGTGTTCACTATTTGGATTTGAAGATCAGTATAAAAAACGGTGCCTTTGCTACCTCCACTTATTTCAAGGATACCGATCGCAATGCCTTCATCCCCACTGACAGCTGCCATCATGCACCTTGGCTTAAAGGGGTCCCTAAGAGCCAATACCTCAGGTTAAGGCGCAACTGTTCTGACCACCAAGAGTTTTTAAACCAAGCGGGGGTCCTAACTGAGAGGTTCTTGGAAAAAGGATACAACGAGCGATCTCTGAGAGAAACCTTGGATCAGGTCATGACTTTAGATAGAGATGAACTTCTACAGGAAAGAGAACCTAATGTGGGTGGTCAGTTCTCGGATGGTGTACCTTTTATTACTTCATATTCCATCCAACACCGCTCTATCTCACATTTAATCCACAAACATTGGCACATTGCCAGAAGTGATCCAGTGTTGAGAGAGATTCTACCACCAAAACCCAAGGTGATCTTCAAAGGGGTGCAGTCTCTTCGAAATAAGATCTCTATTAACGTTATTGACCCTCCCCTTAGAGGTATTGGTTTCTTTGATCAGCTTAAGGGCTACTATAAATGCAAAAAGTGCCGAGTATGTGCCCTTAGTAGCAATCACCAAAGATGTGTAACATCATTCACTTCTACGGTTACATCAAAAGAATTCAAAATTGAACCATGTATCACCTGTGCATCCACAGGGGTGGTATATTTGATCCAATGCCCTTGCGGGCTTCAATATGTAGGCCGGACTAAGAGATCAATGCAAGTCAGGGTTAACGAACATATTACTAAAATCCTAGCGGGCTTTAGAAACCACTCCGTGTCCAATCATTACAGGCTTAAACATCATAGGGACCCCTCCAATACCCTCTTTCTTGGGATTGACAAGTATAAGGCACATTGGAGGGGAAGTAACCTGGTGAGGGAAATTTCTAAAATGGAAATGGGGTGGATCCATCGTTTAAAATCATACAGCCCTCATGGCCTGAATATTGAAACTGACGTGAATGCTTTTATCAACAATGCCTGATGTGAACCTTTGCATAGGGTTCCATAGAAACAGATGCGGTTTTTCAAGTTAAGATTTTAAGCTAAAATATTTTTTATATTTTATATATTATTATAATTTCTAACTAAGTCCTGGATAGTGGTTATATCTACCCTTTGAGTTTAACATTTAGATTTAGGCCCACTCTGATAGGATTCTTATATTCTGTTCAAAGATGGTACTATAGCCTCAAAATTATTTTTCACAAAAAACTATACTTTTTCACACTAAGAATTTCACATAATATATTTCCAGCACGGTTCTTGGCCATTTGTGGACTTTCCCTCTTGAGTTTTTCGTTAAATCGGGGGGATATAATATGTATGTATTGTTTCACTATATATTTATGGATTCACTTTCATATAAGCTAAATGTCTAAATTATCACAAAAATAGATTAGTCTATATACACTATTTAAATTATACCCTTGGGCAACTAAGGGCCCTTGGATCACGTAGACCACAGGGTGTGTATTACAACAGGCCCTGTGATCTAGTTTATATATTATATTTTTTTACATATAGGATTTATATATTCTTCATATCACAATTTTTTTTCTTTAATGGTTTTTAGTATACCATAAAGCCTCATATAATTTTTGGGTAATAAAAAGAGCTAAATGAATTTGGATGAGGCTTATATCTAATTATATATGAGCTTCTGAGAATTCTCTACTAAAATAATCGATAGAACCGATTAATAACCTGACTCCTTCTAAACCAGGTATTATCAGGATGAGTTTATTATTTATTTTTTCTTGTTTATAAATAATTTTTAATTTTATCCACAAGATGGCCACAGTGAGTCAAGGGATTTCTGTCCTGTGCCGGACTTTTAGCTCTCCCTTGGTTCCTCTGTCCTCTTTACATTGTAGGTATTAAAACTACATTCTTAGGCTAAATTTACATTTATGTTTATTTTATAATTTCTACTCTCACACTCTGGAGAGAGAGCAATTCCACTCTCGTTACAACGTAGTGGGAATGCCTCATACTCCCTTCCAGGCCGCGAGGTTGCGCGCGGTTGTATGGGAAAACTTTCCCTCAACAAAGATGGCGGGGTCTGTTTCTATGGACCTCCCTTTGCATTGAGTGGCTCTTATATAAGGTGACACACTGCTGCTAGCCCTACCCCCATTGAGAATGTCCAATAGGACGAAACGCGTCTGGAGGCAGCGTCAGTGACGTCACCACGCCTAGGAGGAGGGCTCCGTAAGCCGGCCGGCTTGTTTTATCTGTTTAATGCTGTGTTTATACTGCCTAAGTGTAAGTACATTACTTTCTTAAATAAATCTGTATACCTACGATATCACGCTATTGCGTCCCTTTCTATTCTCCTGTCTACATGTGAGCCGGATTGGGTAACGCTTATCGGTATACTGTGGTTGCTGATGAATTGTGGGGTGTCCTAAATCGGAAATACGTACCAACTTCAAACCTCAGCTGTCTTTTGATTGGAAATCTGAGCCCAGGGGATTTAAAGGCCGTGGCTGGGTTATAGCCAACTGCACCAAAGGCTTGCTATCTGGTAAGCTGATACACAATTCCGGTGGTGGGATCTCACACACTGTATGCATGTCACCTGGTGCATTGAAAAATCAACATCTTTACATGCAAATCAGCCTCTGATCAATACAGTGTTTTTGTCTCTGCTGGAGAATCAATCAAATATCCACTATTACTTACACTACCTGTGGACTGTTGAACTATTACATTTATTTTGCTATTTGGCGCGGCTTTTTATATTGTTTTATTTTTTTGTCATCACACGCTAGCCGCTGCCTTATTTATAGTGTTGTGTTAGCGCGGTTTTTTAGTGTATAGTAAGTATGACATGTTTGTTATTTAAAAAAAAAAAAAAAAATCAAGGGTTTAGTAACCCAAAAGAGCCCATTCACACAGGGGCAACATGACTTCCAGCGTGACTTTGGGAGGCAACTTGGACACGACTTGAGTATGAATCACAGCGCGACTTGGGGCGACTTCAGCGCAACTTACAACGCGACTTGAAGTCACCTCCAGGAGGGGGAACTTCATGCCAAATTTTAAATAAATAACCGGCATGGGTTCCCCCTCCAAGAGCATACCAGGCCCTTAGGTCTGGTATGGATTTCAAGGGGAACCCCCTACGCTGAAAAAACGGCGTGGGGGTCCCCTCCAAATCCACGGACAAGCGAGCGCCCCCCCCCCCTCCTGAACCGTACCAGGCGGCATGCCCTCAACATTGGGGGTTGGTTGTTTTGGGGCAGGGGGTGCGCCCTTCGGCCCAAAGCACCTTGTCCCCATCCCCTTTCATGACCGGCCGGTCTGCGTGCTCGGATAAGGGTCTGGTATGGATTTGGGGGGCCCCCACAAGTTTTTTTTGGCGTAGGGGGTTCCCCCATGCCGTTTTTTTATTTAAAATTTGGCGTGGAGTTCCCTTGTGGGAGGGAGGTGCTTGCCTTAGAACAGGTTCACACTTCCTGTAAAGTTGCCTCACTGTGAACGGGGATCCGTTTTGGATTCGACTTCCATTGAAATCAATGAGTACAAGTTGCCTACAAATCAAATTGAAGTAGTACAGAATCCTTTTTTTCAAGTCGGAGCGACTGCAGTAGTGTGCATTAAGACGGCTCCATTCACATTTATTCATGCAGCGCGACTTCAGGCGACTATGGACGACCTGAAGTCAGATCCAAAGTCGGACATGTGTGACTGGGCTCTTAAGCCTTTATTATTGTGCATTGTAAAAATAACACATAGATCTCCACCTAATAAATGTGTCTCATTTTTTTCATTTTCATTGTTTCATTTGGCCTGGAAGCCAGCAGCAATTACTGTAGCAGTGGTGCATACCACAAGCATACTAATGCCACGTACACACGATAGGACATTCCGACAACAAAACTGTGGAATTTTTTGCAACGGATGTTCACTCAAACTTGTCTTGCATACACACGGTCACACAAATATTGTCGGAAATTGCGAACGTCAAGAATGTGGTGACGAACAACACTACGATGAGCCGTGGAAAATGAAGTTCTGTGATTCCGAGCAGGTGTCAAAATGATTCCGAGCATGCGTAGAATTTTTGTGCGTTAAATTGTGTACACACGGTCGGAATTTCCGACAAAAACTTTTGGTGGCAGAAAATGAGAACCAGTTCTCAAATTTTTGTTGTTGGAAATTTCGACAGCAAATGTCCAATGGAGCATACACACGGTCGGATTTTCACATCGACCATTTGTTGTCGGAAATTCCGACCGTGTGTACGTGGCATTACACTAGTCCGTGCTGACAATTGTAAAAAATATTTCAGTTTTAATAGGAGTCTGCCACGTCCATGAGTGTCGGATCCTTTAACCACTTAACCCACGGACCATATTGCTGGTCAAAGACCAGAGCACTTTTTGCGATTCGGCACTGCGTCGCTTTAACTGATAATTGCGCGGTCGTGCGACATGGCTCCCAAACAAAATTGGCGTCCTTTTTTTTTCCACAAATAGAGCTTTCTTTTGGTGGTATTTCTTTTTGCTATAATAAATATCCCCCAAAAATATATATATAAAAAAAAAAAAAAAAAATTCCGATACGTATTCTTCTACATATTTTTCGTAAAAAATAAATAAATAAATAAATAAATAAATCGCAATAACCGTTTGATTGGTTTGCTCAAAAGTTATAGCGTTTACAAAATAGGGGGTATTTTTATTAATATATATATATTTTTTTTTTTAAAAGGGAATTTTTAATTTTTTGTTGTTCCCCCCCACGTAGTGCTTTTTGACGTTTGGGAGTGGGAAACCTAGTTTCAGTAGGTACCTGCTACCAGGGCTGTGGAGTCGGTAGATAAATGTTCCGACTCCTCAGTTTTATGTACCTCCGACTCCAACTCCTCGACTCCTCTGTATTAATATGCGAATGTATTTTATACATTCCTTGAGGGAAAGAAACGCAACCTACCACCAGTGTCATCTTAAGAGCATTATAGGCCCCCAGGCAATACAGTGCACTGGGGCCCTGTCTACACAATCACGCACGAGAATTACTGACAAAAATCATAAAATTTACTGGCAGAACCACATTTTTTACTGCCACTGCAAAAAAAGTACCTAAAATTACAGTTTTCAGTGCCCAACAATGCAAATGTCAGTATTTAAACTATAAACATATAGCTAGTGCTATTAGAAATGTGTTTAAGTTAAACAAAAGTAAAACAAAAAAATGTCTTCATTGACATGAAGGTCAGGTTACTATAACCCAGCCAGCACAGAGTTTCCTCTTACATCAGAGTCTGCAGGATTCCCCCTTACAGTGAAAGGGAACTCTTATGTAAAGGGGAACGCTGCAGATCATGATCTAAGGGGGGAACTCTGATGTGGAGGGGGGCTATGGTGACCAGAGACAACCTTATATTAGAGTCCACTGCTTTCTCTTTCCCACTTACATCAGGGTCCGCAGACTGAGTTCCCCCTTGCATTGTAAGGGGGAATCCTGCAGACTCTGATGTGGGGGGTACTCTGGTGACCAGAGACCACCTTCCTTAGATTAAATACACTAAGGTAAGGGGGGTCACTAATATAGGAGGGGGAACCTTTATATCAGTGCCCCCTTACATTGTTGCATTCACTCCCCCCTTACATCAGCAACCCCCCGCACTCGTGGAGGACCGGATCTTCTCTGTGATTTCCGCGAACTGGGCATGGGCAGTTCTAACCCGTCACTCTCCATAATTTTTTACTGGGGTTGTTGGGCAGCCGGTGGGGCCCCCCAGGCAAGCGGGGCCCCCGGGCAACCCAGCGTGCCCAATGGAAAAGATGGCCCTGCCTACCACAGGACTACTGGCTGGGAAGCCAACAGTCTACTGTATTGCACAGTTTAAGCAAAAGACAAACACAATGAAAACAACGTTTTATAAAAAAAAATATATTAATCAATCAAGTGGCTGGATAGTAGCAGCAGGCATAAACATCAGGAACAGGATCTTTACCAGTTCAAAAATACAAACCACATTATTTGGTTGTTTTAGAACAAAAACAAAGCTTATCTATAATGAACCAAAACCTGTAAAACCTAGAAATGGTTTATATTAATCTTGAAATGTAGTTATAGGCTTAGCAAATGCAAATCAATTCAATGTAGAGTTCTAAGGAAGAGAATTGCCTCTGCCAGATCCTCTTTCATAGAGGCTCTTAAGTCAGACTTTATTATTTTTAGGGCTGAAAATAATCTTTCGACACTGACTTGGGTGGGTGGCATTGCAGTAACTATTCTGGCCACATCACTAACGATCTCTGGATAAACAAGGATGGCTTCTTCAACAGTAAGTTTTGATGAGCGATCATACTTTTCAACTTCTTTTAGTGCTTTATAAAACTCCTGTTGGAATTTTTTTTTTAATTCCAATCTAAATTTAGAAGGAGTCGGAGTCGGTGCATTGTTTGCCGACTCCGACTCCAGGTACCCAAAATTTCCCCCGACTCCGACTCCTCGACTCCGACTCCACAGCCCTGCCTGCTACCACTTCTGGTCAGATCACCTAAGTGATTACACCAGAAATTCGCCTCCCCTCCTCTCCTGCCTGCAATCTCCTTGGAAAGGTAAGCGTTCTTTTAACGAAAGTCAGGAGCTACAGTATTTGTAGCTGCTGACTTATTTTTTTTCAAACAGGCTAAAAATCCTCTTTAGGCAGAAGAAAATTGAAGGGAAGTGAAAAGGAACCCAACGCTCCACCATCAAACTCAGGAAAGTAATCTACAAGGTGAGAGTACATGATCTTGTCTTCAAGAAGGTCCTTCTTATTGAGGAACAAGATTACTGAAGAATTCTGGAACCAGGGATATGTGATAATCGTTCTAAAAAGAGCCTTGCTCTCCTCCATCCGGTTCTCATTATCAGACTCCACAAGAACCTGGTCATATTCACTAAGGGCAACTAGGAACATTATGGATGTAACATTCTCAAAGCAGTGTATCCACTTCCTCCGCTCAGATCTTTGACCTCCTACATCAACCATTCTAAAGATGATGATGTTTTCCAAGTCAAAGGGGTACTCTAATACCAGTTGTTGGCACTCTGACACGCAATACATCTTGCTGTGTGGGCAGGTACCCAGGCTTGGAAATACGTTCCACGTCAGACAAGTAATATTTGGCAGAGTCCGACAGCTGGTATTCCCGACGCCTATCATAGCATTCTTGGATACCTGGGTCATTCCACAAGGTTTTGATTGCACTAATATATGGCTGTTCAAATGTACACACTTTTTCCACATCAACTTCTCTCACAACGAGCGCATTAGCCTTGTTCTGCTCATATTTGTAAAGAATTTTTAATGTTTCCATGGCACGGATCATAGATTGCATTGCAGTAAAGATATTCTGAAAAACAAGCTTGGTAAAGCCCTTTTTGTCTTCTTCTGAATAGCCAGTACCATGGATTATTCGCATCTGTTTAATGAATGTGCTCTTCCCACTTTCTCCTGTACCTAGCAGTAACAGCTTCAGCTCCCGCCTGGAGTCCTTCTTGTCCTTCTTCAGCTGCTTCTCGATCTCGGCATTGATCCTTTTTGACTCCTTCACCTCCTCACTCAGACAGCAGGCCATCATGGAGTCCAGAGTCATCCCTTCCCCCCCGGCACTGTGGCCCGCACCGGGGGCCTCTCCCTCCCGGGGGGGGGGGGGAGACGTTCGCTCACTGGCCCGAATCCGGAGCCTGGTCACAGGGCACCGAGCATCCAGCCGAGAATACTGGAGGAGGGCGGACACCAATCTCTTCCCCACCCTAGCTGGCCGTACCAATCTCTTCCCCACCCTAGCTGGCCGTACCCGGGATTTCCGCTCCTCCAGCCATATATTAATATATAAATATATATTTTTTTAATAGTAATGGCGGCGATCAGCGATTTTTTTCGGTACTGCGACATTATGGCGGACACTTCTGACACATTTTTGGGACCATTGGCATTTTTATAGCGATCAGTGCTATTAAAATGCATTGGATTACTATAAAAATGCCACTGGCAGGGAAGGGGTTAACACTAGGGGGCGGGGAAGGGATCAAGTATGTTCCCTGGGTGTGTTCTAACTGTAGGGGGGAGGAGAACTGACATGGAGAAATGATTGTTCTTCTGTTCATACATTGTATGAACAGAAGATCAGCATTTCTCTCCCTGACAGGACCGGGAGCTGTGTGTTTACACACATAGCTCCTGGTCCTCGCTCTGTAACGAGCGATCGCGTGTGCCCGGCGACGATCGCGCCCGCCGGGCATGCGCCCCTAGTTGCCTGCGCGAGAGCCGACGTTAAACTACGTGCTCTCGCGCAGGGGAGCCGACCTGCCACCGTTAAACGACGGCGGCTGGTCAGCAACCAGTTAACTACCACTGGCAGCTAATTGCATGCAGATAGCTGTAACAAAAAAGTGTGGTTAAAGTAATTGTAAAGCTTTGGTTTTGATTTTTTTTAAATGATAAACATACCTACCTGCTCTGTGCAATGGTTTTGCACAGAGCAGACCAGAACCTCCTCTTCTGGGGTCCGCCCATCAGCACTCTTAGCTCCTCCTCCCCACCCCCACTCTGCTGACAGGTTTTGATTGACAGCTGCAGGAGGGGAGGAGAGCTGCTGCAGACATGCAAATATCGGGCTCAGGTGAGTATTTAGGAGAGGGGTGGGATTGGGGGGTGTGCTAGCAAATAAAGGTTTTTTACCTTAATTCAGATTTCATTAAAGTGATTGTAAACCCTATTCATGAAATCTGAACCAAGCACACGTCTGTGGCGTTTACTTGTCTCTCTCTAAAGCCCTAAGTCCCGTTTTTTTTCTGCTGCTCCATTCCTCAGTTATCAGCATGATAACTTCTGACAAGTTCTCAGACACAGGAGATAAATGTAGCTGGAAATTTGTGTCGGGGAGCAAATCAATGAGGTTCTATCTATCTTTAGTGCACCAAATAAGGACTAAACATGTAGAACTGGTTCTCTTTTTTTGTCCGGGGGTTATTGGGAAGTTTTTCTATCTGGAAAACTGCAAGGAGCATACACACAGCCAGGATTCCCAGCCAAAAGCTCTCCTCACAGTTTTCCCATCGGGAAAATTGATCGTGTGTACGAGGCATTAGTCTTTAAGGTTGTATCCAGTGCTTGGTCATTTTTACCTACAGGTAAGCCTATAATAAGGCTTACCTGTAGGTAAAAATGAATCCATCCTAAACCTGCTCGGCTTAGGAGATATTCACCCTGCATGCAACCACTGACATCTGCGGCACATGCACTCTGAAGGTCTGGTGGATTGTGCCGGAACGGAGGACTCCCGCGTGTGCTGAGTGACGTCATTGCGGCCACTCACAGCGCCAGAGCCCACAAACCCGGTAGTGGTTAAAATAAATTTAAAAAGCAGTCCAAGAAATTATCCTGTTGGATTTTCATAACAAAAATATATATATATATTTTTCCTCTGCAGCTGAGAAAATAAGAACTAGTTTTGATTACATTAGAAGAGGTTTGTATGGCAGCCTGCACCATAAGATCCTTATATAACAAAAGCATAAAATAAAATACACACAATGCATTTACAAAGCAACAGGGCTTAACATTTATGCAGATCATTAATCATGTCACTGCTGATAGCATTAATACTACACACACACACACACATTATATATCTAAAGCAAACAGAAACTTAAACCAACTGAGATTTAACATATTTCAAGAGCATTTTTAGTAACACTTGCATATGTTTATTTAACCTTGAGAATTCTAGAAATAAGCTATGTTTTGTATCTTTGACCTACAAGCTAACCAATGACAGAATGGAGCGGGCTATTGCAGAAATCAGTGAATTGTCGGCTACTTTAGGTTGCCTAAAGAAAGGTAGTCACATTCCCAGAACTGGCAGCAGAAGAATCTTTAACTGACAAGGACAGATGGCAATACAGTCTGCTGCTTGAGTCTGTTTTCTTCCTTCTTCAGTCTATCAGCTTTATGAAGTAGAGCCCACAAATATCTGGAAATGGTTTTGCCAATCTGATTTGTATTTCTTAAATTCTTCCGCACAGCCAGGATGCTCGCTCTGCTACTTCTGGGTTCACATTTTTCTGCCCCTGTAATCGCCTCCCTGCTCAGTGGACCAAATTGTCATTACTGTTTGGTTTATTCAATCAGCAGGCCGGGGAACAAGTGGTGACACAGGGTGCCGCAATGAAGACCAAATAAATAATGGTGTCTGTTGTCTGACTGTTCAGGATTGTGGGGGGAGTCATGCGACTGGCAGACTAGAATTACTTAGGTGGTGATAAGTTTATACAGCATTTGAAAGCATGACTATTTCTATATACCCGTATTTTCCGGCGTATAAGACGACCTTTTGGATGCAAAAAAATGCATCCAAAGTTGGGGGTCGTCTTATACGCCGGATCTGTCTCCGTCAGGCTGCGGGCATGCATGATTTGAAAGCCGCGCCTCCTCCTCAAACTGTTCCGTGATAGGCGGAACACCAATTTTCCCAGCAGGGCCTCTATTCAGTGTTCCGCCTATCACGGATGCCTTCTCATCCTCGGACCAGAGGACGTCCGTGATAGGCGGAACACTGAACAGAGGCCCCCGCTGGGAAAATTAGTGTTCCGCCTATCACGGAACAGTTTGAGGAGGAGGCGCGGCTTTTGAATCATGGATGCCCGCAGCCTGAAACATGGATGTCCGCAGCAAAAAAATAAGGTAGGGAGATCGTCTTGGCCAGCACAGGCATGTGATGGACAGTGGAGGCATGGAATGGCACAGTGGGGGGCATGGAATGGCACAGTGGGGCATGTAATGGAATGGCACAGTGAGATTTGAAAAATACCTGTTTCTGTCAGCGGTTGTTCCTGTCAGCGGTTGTTCTGGCTACCCCTCAGCTTCCAGACAGACTAGTAGGAAGGGGGCAGTCTTATACAGTGAGTATATCCCAAAACCAACATTTCTCCTGGAAAAATAGGGGGTCGTCTTATACGCCCAGTCAGTGCCGGCCCAAGACATTGTGCTGCCTGGGACCAAGAATGAAATGCTGCCCCCCCCCCAGAAAAAAATCACGCCAACCAAAAGGCCCACAGATTCGTTATTTTATATCATGATAAATAAAGGGGACCCGTCATGGCTCTATACATGTATAAAGGAGTATAAAGAGGACCTGTCATTACTCTTTACATGTAAAGGAGTATAACGAGGACCTGCCATGGCTCTATAAATGTATATAGGAGTATAACGAGGACCTGCCATGGCTCTATAAATGTATATAGGAGTATAAAGAGGACCTGTCATGGCTCTATACATGTATAAAGGAGTATAATTAGGGCCTGTCATGGCTCTATAGATGTATAAAAAGGACCTGCCATGGCTCTATACATGTATCCAGGAGTATAAAGGGACCTGTGAATTGCCGGCGGCCACAATGTCTTTTGCGCAAACTAATCAATGTACGTTAATTGTGTTTTGTTTTTTTTTGGTACCAAAAATATGTAGAAGAATACATATTGGCCTAAACTGAAGAAAATCGTTAATTTTTCTAAATTTTGGGGATATTTATTATAGCAAAAAGTAAAAAAATATATATATATTTATAGCACAAAAAATATGCTGCTCCCTTAAAAGTGCTGCCTGGTACCCATGGTACCACCCGGTCCCATCATGGGGCCGGCCCTGTGCCCAGTCTTATACGCTGGCAAATACGGTACATGTGACAAATAAAATAAAAATAGCCAGTGATTCTTCTGAATCAACATGTGTCTGGTGAACGGATTTGGATTCTTAACCGTGTACGGTTTGCTGGACACAAATATTGGTTTATTTAAGGGTAATACCAGTTTACATTTTATGTGCATGCATTATACATCCGGGTAGATGGAATCTATAGCTCTCCCAAAGCTAGCATGGTGACACATATTTGTTTTTTATTATTATATTATGTTTTTAATGTTACAAATTTCTATATACAATTCCCTTCACTCAATAATTAAAATGTGCAATATACAATCCTAAACTTGTTTTTTTTTTTTTGTTTTGTTTTTTACCATTTATGATTTGGGTGCCATCATCATTTAAAATTGTATCTAAACCCATGGTACTAATGAAGATGCAGCCTTATACAGTGCCTTGCGAAAGTATTCGGCCCCCTTGAACTTTGCGACCTTTTGCCACATTTCAGTCTTCAAACAAAGATATAAAACTATTTTTTTTTGAGGAACCAACAACAAGTGGGACACAATCATGAAGTGGAACAAATTTATTGGATATTTCAAACTTTAACAAATAAAAAACAGAAAAATTGGGCGTGCAAAATTAATCAGCCCCCTTAAGTTAATACTTTGTAGCGCTACCTTTTGCTGCGATTACAGCTGTAAGTCGCTTGGGGTATGTCTCTATCAGTTTTGCACATCAAGAGACTGAAATTTTTGCCCATTCCTCCTTGCAAAACCGCTCAAGCTCAGTGAGGTTGGATGGAGAGCGTTTGTGAACAGCAGTTTTCAGTTCTTTCCACAGATTCTCGATATGAAATTTAAATAAAAAAAAATAATTTCCAATTCTTTTAGAAAATGAAATCAGGTGAACAGGTTCTTGGAGATTTTGAGCCATTACCCACAGGTATTACAGACTTCTAGCAATGGAACCTCCCATCTACTGATAGCAAATATACTGTTACCAGCTGCTGTTGACAGTAACTACTGTAATCACAAAATGTGGTTCTTGTGAGGCAATGTTCATCTGGCCATGAAGGGGTTGAAGGGCTTATATACAAATAAAATATATCCTATGGGTTACAGAGGAATAACTGGTGGTATATAAACAGCAAAGAAACATTACACAATGATGACAAAGCCAAAGGGTATGACATTTTTATGGCACAGCCTGCCACAGCAGTTACCTGCAGTTAATCAGACCTCACATACTGTGATAGAAACTGTCAATCAACTGAATGACTAAGGGTTTCTATTTCTGTGGATGTCATTCAATAATCCAAGACAATGAAGTGAGCCAAGCTTGTATCTAGCAGATGACATTTAGTGTGAATTAAGACAAGGTTAGTCATGTGCTAGCCTTCTCAGCTAGGTAGGGCTCAAATGTCCTATTCTGCAATTTAAAAAGCCATATGAAAAGGAAAAGCGATAAAAGAAACCAACATGAAATTACATTTTTGTGTTATTTATTTTAACAGAAATACATCAGCCCTAACTGTATGACCATTAATAGGTTGTGATCAACATTTATTAACCACTTGCCAACCGCTGCATGTATATGTACGTCCACAGAATGGCACGTACAGGTACGTCCCCGCCTTTCCGCGGGTCGGGGGTCCGATCGGGACCCCCCCCCCCGCTACTTGCGGCGGTCGGATTCCCGCGGGGAGCGATCCGGGACGACGGCGCGGCTATTCGTTTATAGCCGCTCCGTCGCGATCGCTCCCCGGAGCTGAAGAACGGGGAGAGCCGTATGTAAACACGGCTTCCCCGTGGCAGCTGCATCGATCGAGTGATCCCTTTTATAGGGAGACTCGATCGATGACGTCAGTCCTACAGCCACACCCCCCTACAGTTGTAAACACACACCAGGTGAACCCCAACTCCTACAGCGCCCCCTGTGGTTAACTCCCAAACTGCAACTGTCATTTTCACAATAAACAATGCAATTTAAATGCATTTTTTGCTGTGAAAATGACAATGGTCCCAAAAATGTGTCAAAATTGTCCAAGTGTCCGCCATAATGTCGCAGTCACGAGAAAAAAAAAAAAAAACCACACACCATTGATCGCCGGCATTAGTAGAAAAAAAAAAATAAGCAATAAAACTATCCCCTATTTTGTAAACGCTATAAATTTTGCGCAAACCAAATCGATAAACACTTATTGCGATTTTTTTTTACCAAGAATAGGTAGAAGAATACGTATCGGCCTAAACTGAGGAAAACATTTTTTTTAGATATGTTTTTGGGGGATATTTATTATAGCAAAAAGTAAAAAATATTGAATTTTTTTCAAAATTGTCGCTCTATTTTTGTTTATAGCGCAAAAAATCACAGAGGTGATCAAATACCACCAAAAGAAAGCTCTATTGGGGGGGGAAAAAAAAAAGGACGCCAATTTTGTTTGGGAGCCACATCGCACGACCGCGCAATTGTCTGTTAAAGCGACGCAGTGCCGAATCGCAAAACCTGGCCTGGGCATTTAGCAACAAAATGGTCCGTGTATGGGGTTGCATAGCTGCAGACTGGTTAGTGTGCCAACGTTGACTCATATCCATAGCCAAAATAGCCTACAATGGGTACATGAGCATCAGAACTGGACCACAGAGCAATGGAAGAAGGTGGTCTTTTATGCCGCATACACACGATCGGTTAAACTGATGAGAATGGTCTGATGGACCGTTTTCATCGGTCCAAACCGATCGTGTGTGGGCGCCATCGGTTAAAAAAAAGCCAACTTGTTTTAAATTTAACCGATGGATTCCTAACAGATGGGGGAAAAAAAAAAAACGATCGTTAGTAGGCACAGCCATCGGTTAAAAATCCACGCATGCTCAGAATCAAGTCGACAAATGCTTGGAAGCATTGAACTTCGTTTTTTTCAGCACGTCGTTGTGTTTTACGTCACCGCGTTCTGACATGATCGGTTTAACTGATGGTGTGTAGGCGCGACGGACCATCAGTCAGCTTCATCGGTTAACCGATGAAAACGGTCCATTCTCATCGGATGGACCGATCGTGTGTACGCGGCATGACATGTGGGTGGCTGAGTGCATGTAGACATGGCAGCAGGATGCACTATGGGAAGAAGACAAGCCGGTGGAGGAAGTGTGATGCTTTGGGCAATGTTTTGCTGGTAAAACCTTGGTCCTGCCATTCATGTGGGTATTACTTAGTATTAGGTCAGTGGCCATAAAGTTATAGCTGTTCAGTGTATGTTTGAACCATAAACAAAAAACACGTTATAATTTCAGTAGGATACTAAAGTTTTTTTCTACATTTTGATGATTTTTTTCTTGTGCAAATGGAGACTGATGAACCCAAGGAAACCAGCTCTCATATGCAGCTAAATGCTCTAATCCCCTCTGTACTATAGTAATAAGCGCGGCTCCTGGCAAACTGAGCAGAGAAAGCGGACACGTCAAGGAGCCGAGCTTATATAGGTACAGATCGGCAGATTTTTTACATTTCACAGGTACAGGGACACTTATTATCATAGTACAGAGAGGATAGGAAGATGTTGTAGAAGTGGGTTAATACCCACTTTAAAGGTTAAGGCTTGCGGGTTTGAAATTGGACCTGAAACAGTGAACAGGGACACACTGGACCCCTGCTGTGAGCCAGCCACTCAAGTTCACCTTTCATAACATGTTACATCCATATTCAGGTTATGAATGCACCGGTCCTTGCACCTCCCAGGTCCCAGCTGTGTCAGCTTGCAGCGTTCTTCTCCACCTGCTAGCTGTCAACAGGCAGGGGATGGGGGTGAGAGAGTAGAGCTGAGAATGACAGAGGCACAGCAGTAAAGCGCCACTAATTTTAGCTAGTTTGTTATAGCAATGCTTTTCGGCCGCTAGCGGTGCCCATTGATTTCAATGGTAGGGGCGGTGTATACACTGCTCCCATCCTGCCCGAAAGATGCTGCTTGCAGGATTTTTTTGTAACATCCTGCAAGCGCACCTCCCCAGTGTGAAAGCACTCGGGCTATCACACTGGGGCTGCATTTTTTCAGGTGCTTTACAGATGCTATTTTTAACCCAAAAGCACCTGAAAAACGCCCCAGTGAGAAAGGGGTCTAAGGGAGCAGGATCTTTTTTTTCGGGTTACAAACACTTAAAGTGTCTTAGCATTTTTTTTATTTAACCTGGTTACTGTAACAAGACTTTAATCCCCTGCTACACCATCACAAAGCTTATAAAATGTGTGCAGTGGCAGCTGCTGGAATCCCAATTCCTACTGATGTCAGCACACACCCAGAATTAGATCTACCACAACCTTTCTCTACACATAGTATGTGAGCAAGCTCTTATGACTTAACAGAGTTCTGCTTGTTTTTTAGTTTATTAAAAAAAAAAAAAGTCAGCAGCTACAAAAAGTGTAGCTGCTGACTTAATAAACAGACACTCATCTGTCCCATGGTCCAGCTAGGCAGCTGCACAGAGCCTCGCTCCTCTTCTCCACAGTGACATCATAGCTACTATGGGCACTAGGCCATGACAGCTTGCGCCTCTACGGCCGAGCGCGCACTACACATGCGCGAGTTGCGCTGCGCTCTGCTAGTAGCCAGGCAATCTTCTCGGACCCGTCACATGTCCCAGAAGATTGCAGAGAGGGAGGGGCCGCCTAAGGGGAGAGGAGTCGCCGTGTAGGCGGAAGTGGGACAGGAAGTCCCACAAAACTAAGCACCCACTCCCTGCCCCCCCCCCCCAAAAAAAAGCGACATACCAAATGTGGCATGTAAGGGGGCAAGGAGTGCTTAAAGCGAAAGTTCCACTTTTGGGTGGAACGCCACTTTAAGATCACAGCATTGCTTGAAAAGAATCAATGTATGTATGTGGAGTAGGCTGCAGAGGCTAAAACCATTGCACAGGTAAGTATGACATGTATGTTATTTTAAAAAAAAAAAAAAAAAAAAAAAAAAAAAAAAAAAAAACACACCCCTTTATAATAACTGAAAACATTTGATATATTTTTCTATTTCAACTAAAATATGGGTTTATGAGATTTGCAAATCACTGCGTTCTGTTTTTATGTAGATTTTACACAACATCCCAACATTTTTGGAATTGGGCTTGTATATTGCCAACACCAAGGATCACTGAAATAATATCCAAATGCTTGTTTGGTGAATAAATTACAATGGTAAAATGCAATATTTCATTGACATGCAGGGCTCTTTAGACATGTGACAACATTTTGACATTTCATGCCTTTTTCAGAAATGTGTTCGATGGGAATATTGTACATGGTTGGTGCAACTGTCCTTTCCAGGCACGTCAAAATTCTGGGAAGGATGCACTGCAGCAAGTTGACCCCGTATGTAAGGTGCCCTATGCCTCCCAGATCACCTCTAATGCATTTAGAAAAGCTAACAGGAGTGTCAGGGTGAATGAGGACTTTTAGCACGTAACATGTGTAATAAAATTCAAAGCATAACTGTTCTAACATAAAAACACGCATGGCTGACTTAAACTAAAAGAAAAATGTTCACATGCAAAGCTTATTAAGTCAACAGAAACCAAAACTACAGCTGTCATCCTATTACCATGTTAATACAAAAATGCCTGAGGCAGCAATATTGGCGGGATGACAAACACTGTGTAGACAGGGAGGAGATGGTAGACATACATATAGGCACATTTTTCTGTGTTTTATGATGTATCATGTAAACCTAAATGCATGGACTGCTGCCACATAAAAAATAAAATAAATTGATGTTGCTAGGGTATGCAGAATTAAAGTGGATGTAAACCCACTCTCATCCTTTCTAAACTACTGCCATAGTGCTGATCTATAAGGATATACATGCCCCCTGCATGTATCCTCACCTCTCAAATGTCTCTCCTCTGTCTGTTATAAGAACTGAAAAACTGCAGATTCTGTGGGTGGATCTGTTGTCTGGAGGGTGGAGTCGTGATGTCAGTAGACTCCCCACCTACCTCTACACTCCGATGGTCAAGATGCATTTTCGCATGTGTATTCCTTACACTTAATTCAACTATGATCACTAACATCCAGTCAAAATCCAGAAAAGTAACCTCATGACTTCAGAAAAGGAGTGGGGGTGGGAATTAAAAAATAATGCCCGTCTCCAGGCTAGTGCATGAGATATGTAAATAACCTGTCATTTACAGCAAGGGGACGGAACGGACTAAGGTTTTTCTCTGTAAGTCCGTTTTATTTCACTGAATAAACGAGGATTGCTCAGAACCGGATTAACTCTTTGTGGCAAGACTTGGCACAGATGATAGGAAATCTTATACTGTACATTGTGACATCAAAAAAATAGATAAACAATTTAGGGTTTACATCCACTTTAAGGCCTAGCCTGTTTTCACACTTGTGAAAGTTATTACTGTGTAACTTTAGGCTGTGAATAAAAACAAACTTTCAAAGCACTTCTAGCATCAATATATACAAATGTATACAATGACTTGCTGGACCGGCAGAAAAAAATATGTTGTCACACATGCAGCAACATAAGCAATGATCAAGTTGTTCAGGATTCTTGCCAATAGAAAGGATTTGCAGTAGGGAGACTGGAAAAAAAAAAAAAAAAAAAAAAAAAAAACACACACACACACACGAAAACCTGGACTTAAAAAAGGGTATATCCAAAGAACACAAATGTAATACATTGCGGTTTACAAGCTCTTAGATGTGGTTGCTGCATTGGTGTCATTTTTTTTCATGCTCGTTTTTTCCATTTTTTTTTTCACATGTGGTGTCCCTGTTAGTAATACATAATCACTTATTCTTTTACAAAAGATTTTCATTAATGTATAGCAAAAACAGTACAAAGATACTACATGCATCCAAAGAAAAACATGAAAATGCGCAAGTAGCACTTAGACAATGAAGTGAAACGAGGCACACATTGGATGGACCAAATTCCAGATAAAGTGCAAAATTTATAAAACATGGATATGTATGTAAAACATGTACAAAAAAGGCAGAAACTGTTAATGAGGGAGAATATGTACGGTAGTCAAAGATGGACGGGCCTTATTCCCCCAGTCCAAAACAGGAGAAAAGAAAAGCCCATCCTGAAAGAACCAATTTATGTAGTAAACAGTCCGGGAAAGAAATAAAAAAAACAAAGAAAAGAAAGAAAAGGAAAAGAAGAAAAATAGGAAGAAAACAGCAAAGGTATCCCAGGAGTCAAGAATGCAAAAATATCAGCCAGCAAACGAAAATAAAAAATAAAAGTGAAATCAAAGCTTGCCAAACTGAGGAATTTTTCGTTTAGAGTTGCTAAATATATTCGCCAGTTTTCCGTTAACCTTAATATCGTTCATAACGTTTCACCGCCTCAAAGCTAGGGACTTCCATGCCCTGGCAATAGTGAGCTGGGTCGCCAAAAATATATAAGTAGCAAGCTGCCGTTCAGCATGAAAGGAATATCTAAGGGCAAAAAAAAAAAAAAAAAAAAAAAAAGAAGAGCCTCGAAACAGTTTCTCTTAAGGTTGTACTGTACACATTCTCAAGAAAGGAGGAGAAAATTTGGATGCAACGAAAGTCAGGATCTGCTAGTCCTGAGGATCTAACTCCATCCCCTGTTTGCCTTCAGGGAAACGAGACCCGTCGAATAGGCATAAGTGACAAAGATTTTTCAAAGAGCGTCAAGCTATATGGAGTGGATTGGGAGTGAATGAGACAACTATCACCTATTCTAAGGTCACAACACAGTCACACCTCGGTTTACGAGCATAATCCGTTCCATGAGAATGCTCGTAATCCAAAGCAATGGCATATCAAAGCGAGTTTTCCCACTGAAGTCAATGGAAACTAAAATAATTTGTTCCACATTGACTTTAATGCAGGGGTTGACAAATTTGCTTGGAATCTAGGAGCCAGGTAAAAAAGTTAGGAGCCAGAAAACGCGCCCCGTCCCGACGAGCTTGCGCGCAGAAGCGAACACATATGTGATCAGCGCCCGCATATGTAAACGGTGTTCAAACCACACATGTGAGGTATCGCCGCGATTGGTAGAGCGAGAGCAATAATTCTAGCCCTAGACCTCCTCTGTAACTCAAAACATGCAACCTGTAGATTTTTTTTTAAACGTCGCCTATGAAGATTTTAAAGGGGAAAAGTTTGTCGGCATTCCACGAGCGGACGCAATTTTGAAGCGTGACATGTTGGGTATGAATTTACTCGGCGTAACATTATCTTTCATAATATAAAAAAAAAATGGGGATAATTTTACTGTTGTCTTATTTTTTAATGAAAAAAAGTGTCATTTTTTCACAAAAAAAGTGCGCTTGTAAGACTGCTGCGCAAATACGGCGTGACAGAAAGAATTGCAACGATCGCCATTTTATTCTCTAGGGTGTTAGGATAAAAAATATATATAATGTTTGGGGGTTCTAATTAGAGGGAAGAAGATGGCAGTGAAAATAGTGAAAAACAACATTAGAATTGCTGTTTAACTTGTAATGCTTAACTTGTAATACCAACGGCCACCACCAGATGGCGCCAGCTCACATCTGGTGGTAATAACTTGTAATACCAACGGCTCACCACCAGATGGCCCCAGCTCAAAAAAATTTTTTTTTTTTTTTGCCCCCTTCCAATTCAAGTTGCCAGGACCCTATTTCTAGTCGCCATGGCGACCTGGCGCCCGGGATTTGTCGAGCCCTGCTTTAATGGCATGCAATACCGCATCTGGCCAGAGGTGGAGGGGGGCACAGTAGAGCCTCACAAACGTACGGAAAGGCACAAGGACAACTTAGGCTCAGAAACTGAGTATTTCTGTGTCTTTCCAAGTCTTTTTGAGCACTCCCGATCTGCGCCGATCAGCTCCGACGCCCCCCACCTCAGGCCAAACGCGGTACTGCAGACCGCTTTACCCCGAATCCTGCTCCTTTTGCAAGACACTCGCAAACAGAGTTAGGATTTTTTTTAAATACAGTGCTCGTATTGCGAAACGCTCGTTAACCGCGTTACTTGCAATCCGAGGTTCCACTGTACTGTATCTAGAATTGCCACCCTAGGATAGAAAGTGTTTTAGGACCACAAAACACCTCCCCCTCTCCTCCATGACATGGGGAGGGTTTTTTTTTAGTCCACAAAGAGATTGGGTAGGGCTGTTAACACTGATAACAGTGCAGCACAGGCAGATTGTTTGCACTTCTGCAACAGAAAAAGCCTTCACTGTATTAACAGACTAAAAAGAGAAAATAAAAGAAGTTCACTGTTGGGTTGTACATCGACTTTCAAAACAAGCAACTGGTCATAATGACGGTACAAGTCCTTATCATAATTATATGTGTGTATATATATATATATATATATATATATATATATATATATATATATATATATATATATATATATATATATATATATATATATATATATATATATATATATATATATATAAAATGATATGTATTATAGCAGAAAGTAAAAATTGTTGCTTCCCCCCCCCCCCCCCCCCAAGATTGTCACTTTTATATTTATAGTGCAAAAAAAAAAAAAAAAAAAAAAAAAAAAAGCGGGAGGTGATCAAATACCACCAAAAGAAAGCTCTATTTTAGGGAGAAAAAAAACAAAAAAAAAGGGCATAAACTTTGTTTGGGTACAACGTTGCATGACCGCACAATTGTCAGTTAAAGTAACCAGGCCCCTCGCAACAGGACAGGCAAACCAAGCAATTGCTTGGGGCTCCGAGCTAGCAAGGGGCCCCCCAAGCTGGCTCGTCTGTCTGCTGCTATGTTCACAGGCTGCATTGCATTATGGCCTAGGAGGGGGGGCTCGCCCCCCCCTCCTCCCGCACGGAGAGCCGCACAGCTGAATCCTGGAGTTCAGTGCCGAAGCGTGCAGTTGCACTGAACTCAGGATTCAGCTGTGCGGCTCTCCGTGCGGGAGGAGGGAGGTTCGCGGGGGGAGGAGGGGGGCTCTTTTTCGCCGCCCCCACAAAGTGGCACGGTCACCCGGGACATCTGCTGCTCGGGGTCCCACAACGTCATTCGGCTACAGTGCAGCCGTCCCTCTCTCTCTCTCCACTGACTGCAATACAGTCACTCTTCGGCTCCTCCCCCCTCTTGGCTCAATGTGTACACAGCCAGGAGGAGGAGCCGAGGAGAGACACAACTGAGGAGAGGGGGGGGGGGGAGCAGATACGAGGTGAACGAACGAATGAAGTGATGGGAGAGGAGAGGGTGGTATGGGGATATGTGCTGGGGAGTGATTTGAGAGGGAAGATGATATGTGCTAGTGGGGGGGTCCGATTCCCCCCCCCCACTAGCACATATCTTCCCTCTCAAATCACTCCCCAGCACATATCCCCATACCACCCTCTCCCCCCAAATTAAAAGATGCTCCGTCCCTCTGTCCTCATCCCATCCTGTGCTCATCCCACCCTGTCCCCCTGTGCTCATCTCACCCTGTGCTCATCCCACCCTGTCCCCCTGTGCTCATCCCACCCTGTGCTCATGCCACCCTGTGCTCATGCCACCCTGTCCCCCTGTGCTCATGCCACCCTGTGCTCATGCCACCCTGTCCCCCTGTGCTCATGCCACCCTGTGCTCATGCCACCCTGTCCCCCATGCTCAGGCTCTGTGGCGGAGGACGGTGCGGTAGCTACACTGGCGGATATGAGTGAGACAGATGCCTGTGGTGTGATGTATGGAGTCTGCAGGAGCGATGTCCAGCTGCTCCGGTGGATTTTGGCGGCTGCCGATAAGATGTCGGCGGCTGTAGATTGAGTGTACCAGCTGCTCCATCCTTGGATACTGTCACCGTAATATCCAAGGATGGAGCCACTGTATACACTCAATCTACAGCTGTCAACATCCCAGACGGGCATATTTAATGTTAAGGGGCACACTGATGGGCACATTTTATGTTAAGGGACACGCTGATTGGCATATTTTGGTGTGCTCCTTAACATAAAATGTGCCCATCAGCATGCCCCTTATTTTGTTAAGGGGGCACGCTGATGGGGACAACCGATGTAAGGTGGCACTGTGATGGGGGCACCCAATGTGAAGGAGCACTCTGATGGGCACACCTGATGTAAAGGCCTCTCTGATGGGCACACCTGATGTAAAGGCCTCTCTGATGGGCACACCTGATGTAAAGCATCACTCTGACGAGCACACCTAATCTAAAGGGGCATACTAATGGGAGACGCCAGATGTAAAGGGGGATTCTAATGAAGAAACCTGATGTAAAGTAGCACTGTGATGGGGACACCTGATATAAGGGTGGTGCCGGTGGCAACTGATTTATGGGGGTAGTCTGATGGTGGCACAAAGGGACTCGAGTACTAAAAGTCTGCGCGTTAGGGGGCGCAAATTAGTTGCCTTGCCCAGGCACTGACAGCCCACGCTACGCCACTGATGGGGGGACAAGTCTGTGAGGGGGGGGGGGTCAGTCTATGATGGGGGCACCAGTGTGATGGGGGCTCAGTCTGATGGGACACCAGTTTGTGATGGGGCCCCCCAAATTCCTTCAAACGGCCCTGAAAGTAACAGTGCCGTATTGCAAAAAATGGCCTGGTCATTAAGGGGGTAAATCCTTCCAAGGCTGAAGTAATTAAAACCAATTTTTCCACGTTTGCAAATTTAAGAAAACCCCACTATGTTTGTTGTGTTCCCATGTACACAGCATGCCATTATTAAAAAAAAAAAAAAAAAAAAGAGTGGGTGGGCGCCCTCCCGCCATGAGGAAGTGATATACGGTTATGCCCATTTGCGCAGCCGTGCCATTCTGCCAACGGTCATCGGCGTGCGGTGGTTGGCAATTGGTTAAGCAGCTTGTTAGGTCTTACAAACATGCCTCTAATCAGGTCTATTCACTTTGACCCTTGTAGTCATCTAAATCCTGGAACTTTTAAATACAGAGATGCAGATGTTGCTTTGGCAAGATGGTCTTCTCCGGTTCCTTTAACTATGAACAAAGAGTATAGTCTGAATAAAAAGCAGCTCTTGAACTTTCTGTAGAATACCATTTAGAGGATACAGGAATAGCTACAAAATGACTGCACAACATAAGTGTGAATTTACAATGTGAAAAAAGTGACTCATTTCCACTTAGAAATACAAAGTGGAAGATTGTCACCATTTGTGTTGCTAGGTTTGAACAAAGCTCCCCAAAGAATGTTTACTCGTCAATCTTAAACCCACACCTCGCTTACTCTCATTCTGGACAGCGTGGGGAAGCGTTAAAAAAACTTGTCTCAAAATTAAATTTCTGCCCACGTTAAGGACATCATTCCGACAGATTTTAAATGATATGTACCCCACAAAGATTTTTCTTCTCCACCTGTTTTATGTGACATCCATTGCCTGGAGTGGAAATAGGAATAATTCTTGGAGGACACAATAACAATCACTATAATTGACAGATTACCATAAGAAAACAAACAAATATAGATAAACAATAAAATTCGGACCAATCATTCCTTACTGCCCTAGAAAAGCTTTGTATTGCCGCTTGTGTACCCATTGGGCATTTCCCCTCACTGGCTGTTCTGACATCTATCAAATAGAAAGGAATTGAAGAGAAATCTTCAAATGAGCAAGCGAAAGTTGACCTCTTCTGATTCCCTCTGTGCTTGCCTTCCTGAAGTTGTTTTTTGTTAATTTGCGGATCCTTTGTTTCCAGACAGCATGTTTTGGGGTACAACTCCTTTGGCAAGCTTTGACCTCCTCTGAGATGGCTGCTAAACAAAAATACCACTCTTTGGTCGCCCATACATGAATCAAAATATGGCGATTCACTTGTGTACAACCAGCCTATGGAAAAATTCTATTGATCCGCTATTGAGTCCATTCTGACGACTGGAAGATCTCCCTGCTGTCAGAATACAAAAAAACTCTGTAGGACAGATTTCCCCATCCACAATAAATATGTGGATGGGGGAATCAAGGAGAGAGAGAGAGAGAGAGAGAGAGAGAGAGAGAGAGAGAGAGAGAGAGAGAGAGAGAGAGAGAGAGAGAGAGAGAGAGAGAGAGAGAGAGAGAGAGAGAGAGAGAGAGAGAGAGAGAGAGAGAGAGAGAGAGAGAGAGAGAGAGAGAGAGAGAGAGAGAGAGAGAGAGAGAGAGAGAGAGAGAGAGAGAGAGAGAGAGATCTATAACACACACTATATATATATATATATATAGGTCAATGAGTTTCTGGACTCCGGACAGACCCTTGCATCCTTCATCCAGCGCTACTCTGACATTTCTGGATTCTAAGTCATGGGAAAAGCAAAAGAATTGTCAAAGGATCTACGGGAAAAGGTAGTTGAACTGTATTAACCACTTAAGGACCACCTTCTGCAGATAAACGTCGGCAGAATGGCACAAGCACATACCTGTACGTCCTCTAAGTGCCCAGCCGTGGATCGCGCGCCCGCGACCCGGTCCGACGCTCCGTAAACACAGCTTCCCCGTGCTTCACGGTGGCAGCTTCATTGATCGTGTGTTCCCCAATATAGGAAAACACGATCAATGACGTCACACGTCCAGCCCCCCCTACAGTTAGAAAAACATATGAGGTCACACATAACCCCTACAGCGCCCCCTAGTGGTTAACTCCTAAACTGCACTGACATTTTCACAGTAAACCATGCATTTTTTGCTGTGAAAATGACAATGGTCCCAAAAATTTGTCAAAATTGTCCGATGTGTCCGCCATAATGTCGCAGTCACGAAAAAAAAATAATGAATACAAATGCACTAAAACTACCTCCTATTTTTTAAACGCTATAAATTTTACACAAACCAATCAATAAACGCTTATTGCGATATTTTTTTACCAAAAATAGGTAGAAGAATACGTATCGGCCTAATTGAGGAGAAAAAAAAAAAAGTTTTTTTGGGATAGATTTATAGCAAAAAGTAAAAAAAATATTGAATTTTTTTCAAAATTGTCGCTCTATTTTTGTTTATAGTGCCAAAAATAAAAACCGCAGAGGTGATTAAGTACCACCAAAAGAAAGCTATATTTGTGGAAAAAAAAAAAGCCAATTTTGTTTGGGAGCCACATCGCACAATTGTCAGTTAAAGCGACGCAGTGCCGAATCGCAAAAACTGGCCAGGTCCTTTACCTGCATAAAGGTCCGGGTCTTAAGTGGTTAAACAGGAAAGGGATATAAAAAGGATATCCATGGAATTGAGCATGCCAATCAGCAGTGTTCAAGCTCTAAGGCTGGGTTCACACTACTACACTACTTTCATCCTACTTTGCTCTGTGTTCAATGTTTCCCTATGAGAGCGTCTTGTAGCGTCCTACACAAGTCGGTCCGACTTTGAAAATGCTCCCTGTACTACTTTTGGTCCTACATTGATCCTACTTCAGGCCCATTGAATATCATTGAAGTCGGACCAAAGTAGTATCCTGTTCATGAAAGTAGGATGGATGTAGGACCAATGTAGGATAAATGTAGGACCAATGTAGCAGAGCAAAGTAGGATGAAAGTAGTGTAGTAGTGTGAACCCAGCCTGAGGCTGGGTTCACACTACTACACTACTTTGATCCTACTTTGCTCTGCTACATTGGTCCTACACTGATCCTACATTGGTCCTACATTGATCCTACATTGGTCCTACATCCATCCTACTTTCATGAACAGGATACTACTTTGATCCGACTTTGTGATAGTCTGACTTGTTCTTTGACCAATCAAAACAATCCCAGAGTGAGATAAATTCCTTTTACTGCTGCTGTAATCACAAGTCTGATGTCAAAAGTCGGATGGTTAGGACAAGGCTCCTACTTTGATCCTACTTTAATGATATTCAATGGGCTGAAGTAGGATCAATGTAGGACCAAAGTAGTACAGGGAGTAGTTTCAAAGTCGGACCGACTTGTGTAGGACCAGTTAAGACGGCTCTCATAGGGAAACATTGATTTTCACACGTCATGCTACATGAGCTCCCAATGTAGGACCGTTGTAGGACAAGTGTGAACCCAGCCTAATCAAGTAGTGGAAAATTAGGGGTTCTGTTAAAACCAAAAAAGGTAGACCAACTAAAATTTCAGCCACAACTGCCAGGAAAATTGTTTGGGATGCAAAGAAAAACCCACAAATAACTACAGGTGAAATACAGAACTCTGAAAACATGTGGTGTGGCCGTTTCAAGGTGCACAATCGGAGGCACTTGAAGAAAGATGGGCTGCATGGTCGAGTCGCCAGAGGAAAGCCATTACTACACAAATGCCACAAAGTATCCCACTTACAATACACCAAACACAGAGACAAGTCTCAAACCTGACAAAGTCATTTGGAGTGATGAGACCAAAATTGAGCTTTTTGGCCACAACCATAAATGCTACACATTTGGAGGATGAAAGGTACACCATTCCTACTATGAAACACGGAGGTGGATTGCTGATGTTTTGGGTTATGTATGAGCTACAAAGTCACAGGTAATTTGGTCATAATTGATGGCAAGATGAATGTAGTAGGTTATCAAAAAATACTGGGGTAACATTTGCATTCATCAACCAGGAAGCTGCGCATAAGATGTACTTGGACATTCCAACATGACAATGATCCAAAACACAAGGCCAGGTCAACCTGTCATTGGCTACAGCAGAATTTATTCTGAACTATATCATTGGGCCACTCTGGGGAGATCTCAAAACATACAGTTCATGCAAGACAGCACAATAATTTACAGGAGGCTTTTTGACAAAAGGAATGGGCAGCTTCATAAATAGCCTCGTCTACAAAAGACTTCAAGCTGTTGATGAATGTCGGAGCTGAAATCGAGAATAATCAGGCAATGTTTTTCCAATCTTCTATTGTTCAATTTTGGTGAGCCTGTGAAAATTGTAGCTTCAGTTTCCTGTTCTTAGCCATCAGGAATGTTACCCGGTGTGGTCCTTTGCTGCTGTAGCCCATCTGCTTCAAGGTTCGATGTGTTGTGCATTCAGAGATGGTATTCTGCATACCTTGGTTGTAAGGAGTGGCTATTTGAGTTACTGTTGCCTTTCTATCATCTCAAACCAGTCTACCTATTCTCCTCTGATCTCTCACAGCAAAGCATTTTCATCCACACAACTGCCACTCACTGAATATTTTCTCTTTTTCGGGCCATTCTCTGTAAACCCTAGAGATGGTTGTGCATAGAAATCCCGGTAGATCAGCAGTTTTTGAAATACATACCAGGTGCCCGTCGTGAACCATCAACCATGCCGCCTTCAAAGTCCCTTAAATCCCCTTTCTGACACATTCTGATGCTTGGTTTGACCTTCAGCACATTGTCTTCAACACGTCTAGATTCCTAAATGTGATTGGCCGATTAGCAATTTGTGTTACCAAGCAATTGAACAGTTGTACCTAATAAAGTGGCATGAAAAGTTATACATTTCTTGAAATATACTTTGAGCCTTTAAAGTCCCAAAAATGGGGGGGGAAATTTAACTCTTTAGGATTGCATTCTAGGGATGTTGGCTAGCATCACAGAATAACCTCGGAATTCTCTTACTAATTTCTAGTACCGTTTAGTGCTTCCTGGATAATTTAATTGTCCAACACACACGTAGGAGATAAGGTGATAGAGGGAGATGCGTTTTTGAACCAGAAAATGTCCTGCCTGGCTCTGGCAAGTGTGTAAATTAGAATACTGTCCTTACAGAATTGCAAGTATTGTGACACATAGAATCATAGCTATACTCTATATTATGAAATCTATTCAATAACCACGTAGCCTGAAGTCACATTTGAAAGATAAATAAAGGTGTAGATTTTAACAGCTACATTGGCTTTTACGAGTATAAAAGGAGCCATTTACACCAAGGATAAAACTCAAATGGTACAGTATGCAGGTCATTAAAAAATAAGAAAATATAGTGTTGGACTAGGAAAATCAACATAGGTCCTTTGATGTTTTATTGTATATTGCTGGAGACATGAAAACTTAAGTGTTCTAAAGTTGACTGCACCCACTTCACAAAAGTTGATCCATAAAAGTAACTGACACACCTTAATAGTAGTACTGCCTACTGTATTGAGCTCTATAAACTACACTGACAAGTAAAACAGTAAAAGACAGGCAGATACAACAAAAGCAGTTTCTATAAGTCCTGGGAAAAATTATTTACACCCCATGGAAATTGTTGACTTTTTCCAACACACAGAGCAGGGCTCAGGAGTGAGCAAGCACAAGTGCCCCATAGCAAGTGGCTTACTACGAGGGGCACACGCTGGGGACCCGAGAAGAGGAGGAATAGGGCTTGTAATGGAATGGCTCGTGAAACCCAGAGACCTTTGAAGGATGTGGGGTACTCCTGTGCCAGCGTCACTAATGACTCTTGGGTCATCCTATGCCCCTTTTGGGCATAGGATGACTGCGAAAATGATATAAAAAAAATGTACATGAGATGGAACATTACTGATAATTCATGTATCGCTGGAGATCTTGAAATATTACAAGTTGTTAAAGTCTGACTCCAACAGGTCAATGGAGTGTTTTCATTCAATGTGGGGACACATGCTTTTAAGGTGCCAATTGAGTATGCTCCTAGACATTCCATTGTGTGATGCTAATACTGGCCCAGATTCTCAAAGGACTTACGACGGCGTAGCGCCATGTACGCCGTCGTAAGTCCGAATGAGAGCCATCGTATCTATGCGGCTGATTCTTAGAATCAGTTACGCATAAATTCGGCTAAGATACGAGTGGCGCAAGTCTCTTACACCGTCGTATCTTAGGGTGCATATTTACGCTGGCCGCTAGGGGCGCTTCCATAGACTTCCGCGTTGAATATGCCAATGAGCTAGATACGCCGATTCACGAACGTACGTACGGCGTAGCAAGATACGTAGTTTACGTAAGACATACGCTGGCGTAAAGTTACCCCTCATAAAGCAGGGGTAAGTCATGTTAGGTATGGACGTCGGAAACGTCGGAACAGCGTTGTGTTTTACGTCGTTTGCGTAAGTCGTCCGTGAATGGGGCTGGACGTAAGTTACGTTCACGTCGACTAGGCATTGAGCGGCCGTAATTTAATTTGACGCGATACTGAGCATGCGCGCGCATGCGCCGTTCGAAAAAAGCGTCATTTACGTGGGGTCATGATCAGTTTACAGAAAACACGCCCCCCTGTTCCTCATTTGATTTAGGCGCGCTTACGCCGGTACATTTACGCTACGCCGCCGTAACTTTAGACGCAAGTGCTTTGTGAATACAGCACTTGCCTCTCTAAGTTGCGGCAGCGTAGCACAACTACGATACGCTACGCCCGACTACATTTACACCGCTGACTGTGAATCTGGCCCACTGTTGTGTCCATTGTGCTAGTTGAGTCTGTAAAGGTCAGATGTCTAGCTTTGAGGTGTTAATTGGGTCTGGCTTCTGAGAGACCTTTCATTGGGGATGCCGATGACACTATTGATACTATTGATAATATGTGATGTGAATAGCAGGTGAAAGTCATAACGTCTGACTTCGCAGGTGTAGTAATTAGGTCATGTTAATTATGTCAGACCGGTGCCAAAACGTCTGACATAGGAATGTGTATTATGCAGGTGAATCGCTAATTGTCTGAGTCAGGACGTCTGGGGGATAAATAACTCATCTGAATGTCATTATTTAAAAGAATGTGTATGAAGCCCCATTGTGTGATGTTTTGGGGGTGTAGAGTTTCATTGTCCCTGTAACATGCCTGTAACTGCATAAAAAGCTGAGTGTACCATTAAAGTTCATTCATTCATTTTGAAACCAGAAAGAACAGAGCTTGTGTCTCGTCTTAATTCTGGGGGAATGGATCGTGTCTGTTGGATGGTTGGAGTGTCGGATAAGGCGTCGTGGGGCGATGGAATGGAATATCGTAAACGGTGGGGACCGTTACAGGGCTGCTCTGTGCAAAACCATTGGACAGAGCAGGTAAATATAACATGTTACTTCAAATTAAAAATACTTTACTATCACATTAAGTATATTACCTTCATCTGGAATGACTGTTTGAATGAAGATTTAACATTTGCCTGTTTGAATGTTAAATCGTCATTCAAACAGAGATTCCAGATGAAGGTGATATACTTACTTTAAATTAAATTAAAAATACTTTAATATTACATTAACAAACGTTATATTTACCTGCTCTGTGCAATGGGTTTGCACAATGCAGCCCTATTCCTCCTCTCGGGTCCACCACTCGCACCCCTCGCTTCTACCCCCTGCTAAGTGCCCCTTGTAGCAAGCCGCTTGCTATGGGGGTACTTGTGCTTGCTCACTCCTAAACCCTGCTTTGTGTGTAAATTGACAAAGAGTCTTGGCCTTGCCCCCACTCCCTCCTCACAGGCTACATGTATTTACACTTCCTGGTGTTTAGTGGAATTTGCGGTGCCGACTCATATGTGGATTCAGGACCAGCTGGATACATCTTGCCGACTGATTATATAAGCCCGTTTTGACTTGGGTGGTATAAACCTCACCAAGTCAACACCATCTGGTAAGCCTCCCCTTTACATCATGGTGGTGTCTCTATCCTTTCACAGAGAGGGTCACATCCATGTAGGACTCTTCATTTCAACCTTGCAGTTTTTTCTACACTTTTGGACTGTTATTTGTGTGTGGTCACAATACAGGACTGCTTCGTTCCGATTTATAATTTTTATTTTTTTTTTCCCATGGATCACACTCAGTCACTTGGTGTCACTGAAATTAAGATTTCATATATATGTATGTTTGCAACATTTGATACGCGTTAACTGACTTTTTCACAAAAATAAGCGCTACAATTTTTCATATTCCCCTCCTCACAGGCTGACTGATTGCAGCACGAGCCAATTGCAGAGGCAGGGACCTTAGAGAGCCTGAGCCAATGAGGAGGGAGAGAGGAGAGACAACCACTGCTCTCGTGCACATCGCTGGATCGATATCAGCTCAGGTAAGTATAATGAGGGGTGGAAGCTGCATGCAGAAGGTTTACTACCTTAAATGCATTAAGGTTAAAAAAAAAAAAAAAAAAAACACAAACACAACCCTTATGCCTTTATAAACGCTTGACCTCCCCCCTTTATAACCAAGCCATTTTTTGCGATACAGCACTTTGACGTTTGCATGGTCATGCAACGGTGTACCCAGATAAAATGTATGTCCTTTTTTCCCCCCACAAATAAGGCTTACTTTTAGTGGTATTTGATCACTTTCTGCTAGAAGACATAGCCAATATTTTTATTTTTATTTTTGAAAAATTGTATTTCTTTATAAATGCAGACCAATATGTTTTTTGCTACATATTTTTTGTAAAAAAAATAAATCCCAATAAGCATATATTGATATTTTTTGGTGCAAAAGTAATAGGCCCGGATTCCTAAAGCACTTACGCCGACGTATCTTTATATACGCCGCGTAAGTGCACAGATGCGCCGTCGTATCTATGCGCCTGTATCTTAATGCTAGATATGCCTGAAATGTGGCTTCATCCGACCGACGCAAGTTTCCTACGCCGTCGGAGCCTGGCCGCATATTTACGCTGGCCGCAAGGGGCGATTCCATTGATTTACGCGTTGAATATGCAAATGACCGCGATACCACGATTCACGAACGTACTTGCACCCGTCGCAGTAGTATACGCCGTTTACGTAAGGAGTAAAGTTATTCCACCTATATATAGGAGGCGCATCCCATGCAAAGGTAGACGGAACAGCCGTCGTATTTTACGTCGTTTACGTAAGACGTACGTGAATGGGGCTGGGCGTAGGTTACGTTCACGTCGTAGGCATTGAGCCGTCGTATCTTAGGGAGTAAATTCGACGTGATTCTGAGCATGCATGCGCTGTTCATTCGGCCCATCATTTGCATGGGGTCAAGCTTCATTTTAATGGATCACGCCCACTTCCTTCCTACTTTGAATTAGGCGGGCTTATGCCGGACAATTTACGTTACGCCGGCGCAACGTTGGGAGCGAGTGCTTTGTGAATACTGTTCTTGCTTCTCAAGGTTACGTCGGCGTAGCGCATACGAGATGCGCTATGCCCGCACAAATATACGCCGCTCTCCGTGAATCCGGCCATAGTGTCTACAAACTATGGGATATATACTGGAATTTTTACTAGTAATGCCAGCGATTAGCGACTTATAGCGGGACTGCGATATTGTGGTGAACAATCTGGCTGGGAAGAGGTAAAACATCTAGGGTGACCAAAGGGTTAAATGTGTGCCTAGCCAGTGAAGTACTTTGTGTGGTGCTTTTACTAAGGGAAGTAATGTATTTTTTGTCCTGCTCTGCAGGGAAAGAAAATCCATTACATCCTAGCTGACAGGACAGAGCTCTGCTTTGTTTACATAGGCAGGATTCTGTTCGGCGATCCCTGTCATCCATTGGCCAGCACCCGTTTATCGGCATCTGCTGTGTATACAGCACAGCCCGGTCGCTGGCAGCACGTGCGCCCCCTAAGTACCTACTGTGTGATCTGGCACAGGAGAGCCGCCTTGCTCCTGCTCGTATATGTAAGTGATACAGTCGTGAAGCGGTTAAACAAGAACAAAAATCTTTTACGTCCTCCCAAGATAACAGGGCTCCTGCTCAGCCGTTATATTACAATAGGCCGGCGGGGGGCGTTTAATCTGACTATTCTGATAGCTCTCCTGCTACCAATCCTTGGTTTAGACTAGGAGTGGCCCGCGGAGCCCTCAGATGTGGCCGCAACCTCCTGCTCTGGGATAGAATACTGTTATTAAAAGGTCAGTTTTTGGGTTGCCTGCACTGAGCCATAGGCCCCTTTCACACGGTCAGTCCGACCCAATTGGACCCTCTATCGCCTCTAAGGAGTAGCAGATGTAAATGGACTTTTGTCTATAGGAGTAGAGTGGGCTGCCATCCACCCGCTCTGCTCATTGTGGCCCGCAACCGGTTACCAAGTAGCTTAGGTGGCCCTCGATCTTCAAAAGATTGGGCACCCTTGGTTTAGACATACCTTATTATGCAGTAGGGAGGCTGATTAAAGTTTTGCTCTGGGACCCTGTGAACTGTGCTTACACCCCTACAAACCGATATCTAAAAACCATGCCAATGGGAGAGATTTGCAATTACAAGTACCAAGACTAAAAAGCATAAACAATCCAGACCATCCCTGCTTCTTGTGACCAGTATTGACCATTAACCTAAAATGAGGTAAAGCTGTGTTCATGTCAATGATCCATTGCATTGCTATTAGCTTTGCACACGATTGGGTATTCAGAGTGAACACAGTGTGAAGATTCTCATTTATCCAGTTCATGAAATGCCTACTTTAGTCACACCCAGCTGGCCTTGTTCTGTAATGTTGAAGACATTTCAAGTAGCTTCCTCTGTTGTAGTGAGTGTCAGAACATACATTAGCATTTAAATCCACACGGATAACTTAGTCACCTTAATCCAATCACCATGGAATGTGTTGAGACAGTTGCTGTTAATCCAAAAACAAGATGACAGGTGTTAATTGTTTGAGATGTTAGAAAATATATGGGGTTGACATACTGTGTTGAAGACCTCCACTCCTACTCAGGGATGCTTGTACAAAGTTAAAGTATACAGCCTCTTTCACACCTCTTGTGAACCAGATGTCCTCTCTGTCTAAAAAATATGCATTTTCCCCATTTATGAAAACATTTCCCCTTTTCTCTAAAGTGTTACTAAATCCACAAGAGTAAAATCAGTCTGTATATGCAGTAAAGCATTCTTATTATACGCACTGTGTAACCCAAGGGGTTAATCCTACGCATTGTGTAAAAAGGCTGTTTGATCCAGTCTTCTCTGATCCTCCCCTTCTTCCACTGTCCCCAATCTGCTGATAGCACAGAGCCCTAGGAGGCACTCTGCACATGCCGAGTTTGGTGTGAACTGCGTTTTGGGAAGGTGCATGTGATCAGAGCAGGGCCAATTAGCACTGTCCAGTGCCGATTCAGCCTCAAAGGACAGTCAGAGGAGAATTAAAACATCTACATCAAACTTTTCCAAGTGCTCGGCCAGACACTGATAGAAGTCACAAGACTGCTATATACTGCTGATGAGAAAAGGTATTTAGCAGTTGATATTTATGAAGATAATTGCATTTCCATGTTCTGTGTACTGTGGGAGACCAGATATAGTGAATGCAGGGCCCTGGGTTTAGTTACAGTTTAAGGCAGAACTAAAGTCTGCAATACTTGCCTCTCCTTCAAAGATACGATATCCCTCACCAGTGTAATAAATAAAATAAAAATCTTGACCTATGAATCTTCTTCGACCGTGTCACTTCTGTTGCAGCTACGTTAGCAAACAGCTGTTCGCGGGCCTTTAACGTGAAGGGGGGGGGGGTGTCCCTTCCCTCCAATCAGCTCTCAGAGCTCTCATCGGCTATCCACCCCCTATTTTCTGAAGGCTCAAACAAGCTGTATAAATTCAGCACTTTGAATAGCAGACAGCAGATAAAAAAGTGCAACTTGTGAAGGAGAATGTGTTTCATCTTTGTATCACCTGAGACCGGTGACTTTGTTAAGAGAGGGTTTACAAACAAACACTTTAACATGACCGAGTTACACAGGTGGTCTTTAAATGCTGGAATAGGTTCCTGACACCCGTTAGAACTCATGTTACTCGAATGAGTAGTGAAAAGGCTTTAACATTCCAAGGGAGACTTTGTTGGCACACATTACGGTGCTTCCGAAGGATGGTAAGGACCCTGCTCAACCACAGAGCCATCGCCCGATTTTCCTCTTAAATACGGACCTAAAGATTTTTTCAAAGATTTTGGCCAACCGACTGAAACCTCTCCTTCCTGACTTGGTACACGCAGACCAGGCTGGCTTCATACCGGGGGCGGGAGGCCAGAGATAACTCAAATAGGGTGATACAGCTGATCCACTGGGCGCGTGCACGCGATCGGATGCCTCCATACTTGATACTGTCCACCGACGCTGAAAAGGCATTCGATCGCGTGGACTGGCAGTTCCTCAGCGCAGTTCTGGAGAGGGCAGGGTTGGGCCCACATATGCTAAGCTGGATCTCTACGCTTTATGTCTCCCCTACAGCACAGGTTAAGGTGAACGGTGGTCTCTCGGCTGGGTTCGCGATCCAGAATGGCACGAGACAGGGGTGTCCGCTCTCGCCCCTCTTGTTTGCATTGGTCCTGGAACCGTTGCTGCAAAGGGTCAGATCTAACCCCAACATTAGAGGGGTAAATGTAGGCTCCCTAGAACACAAGCTCTCTGCTTATGCAGATGACATACTGTTTCATGTGGTAGAGCCCCTTGTCTCGCTGCCAGTCTTGATGGATGAATTCGGGGAGTACGGGGAGGTGTCGAACTTCAAGATAAACTATTCGAAATACGAGATACTGCCTGTCACTGTCCCCCCTACCTTAGCGTCCTCTTTGAGGGACTCATTCCCCTTTAAGTGGTCCACGTCCTCCATGAAGTACCTAGGGATCCAGCTTACTAATTGTTTAGACTCACTTTATTCCCAGAACTATATCCCTCTCTTGAAAAAGACTTCCCAAGACTTGCAGGTCTGGGATAGGACAATGTTCACATGGGTGGGACGGACGAACATCCTGAAAATGACAGTTTTTTCGCTGACCTACGGAGTATTTTTACTAAATTTGTATGGGGGGGGGTAGAAGACCTAGATTGGCAATGACGATCTTGCAAAGGTCCAAGTTGCGGGGAGGCTTGGGAATACCAAATATTCTTAGGTACTATCAGGCGGTTGCACTACAGCGCATCCTGAACTGGAAGTTTCATACGTCCCTTAAGTTATGGGTCCCTCTGGAAAAGACAATGGCGGGACGGGACTTGTCCTACGCACCCTGGGTTCCCGACAATAGAGGGCTCTCTGACTGGGTGTCCCCGTTGACGACTCACTCCCTGTCCATTTGGGATAGATTGAATGGCTGCATGGCACTGGCGCTGAGGACTTCTCCTCTGGCGCCTGTTGGAGGTTACCCGTGGTTCTCCCCTGGAGAGCTGAAATCCTCCCTTGGAACGTGGGTTAGGGATGGGGTAGTTAGCCTCGCAAGATTTATGGACAGCGGAATTTTAACACCGCTGGCCACCTTACGCGCCCGATATGGTAGCTTTCCCTTTGACTTCTGGAGATACCGTCAGCTTGAGACCTTCACAGCAAAGTGTCAGAGGGTAGCACAGATCAGAGCTAGCCTGACAGAGTATGAGCGCCTTTGGGCGTCGGAAGATCCAGAGCCCCATTTGATCTTGGTTCTATACCGGCTGTTGGAGGGCGCTTCCCCGGACCCCCGTCCTTACTTTGTTAGAGAATGGGAGAGGGACCTACAGATTGACCTTACTGATGACCAACTTTACCACTTATACCGCCTGACCCACAAGAGCTCAGTTGATGCCAAAACCCAAGAAAACAATTATAAGTTATTGACGCGTTGGTACAGGGTGCCGGCCGCGCTAGCTAGAATCTTCCCTAATGTATCCGATAGGTGCTGGAGGGGGTGTGGACAGAGGGGCTCTCTCCTCCATATTTGGTGGGAGTGCCCGGTGCTTCGCCCGTTCTGGGACATGGTTGCCAAACACGTGTCTAAGGGCTTGGGCATAGATATCCCGGCCCAACCCCAACATTTCCTGCTCCACGTCCCCCCCATTCCCCTGTCACGGTATAAACGTAGCGCTCTCCCCCACCTCCTCAATGCGGCAAAACGACTTATTCCGATTCATTGGAAAAGCTCACACATTCCCAGTGAGCAAGACTGGTTGGGGAAGGTGGGGGAGATCATGGAAGCGGAGGGTTGGCTGGCCACCTGCAGGGATACCCGCGAAAAATTCGAGGCCACCTGGGCAGAGTGGAAGGCTCACGTACATGACACGGCTTTGCTCTCCTTCAGTTTGGATGAGGCGCTACTGGTGTTGGCTGACCCCTCCTTTGGGGAACTTGTCCGGGCGCATCGTCAGTCGGCCTCTTGAGGCTCCAGGATGACGGGAGTCCTTTAAGTCGGCGAATGTGGTGAGTGCTGGTCCTTCTATCTTCCCATCTATCTTCTCTCAATTCTCTCTGTCCCTCCTCCTGACTTCCACTCTGTTCCTCTATCCCTTGCCCCTCTTCCCCCTCCTAAATGTTTAATGCATAGATATTTGTTTAATATTGGGACCATCGATGCAACCCCCAACCTGTTTGACTAGTCCCATTATCTCAGGTCTGTTATAATTAGCATGTAGCAAAGGGAGCCACCTTGCTGTCTGCCGGGGAGCGGAGACATGGGGACACATCTCCTCCCCCGTTATTTTGGGGGGGACCCGCCCATGAGGATCGAATGTCCCGGGTGGGTGGTGTGTCCGCCTGTCCCTGCTTTATGGCGGGCCACTGCTCCCGGTTTAATGTTTGCCTGAGCGCGGACCGGAGGCACTTTCCCTTAGAGTCCCTTCTCTCCCCTATTCCCTCCCCCCTCCCTTTGGCCCACTATCCCTTATCCCTCCCCTCCCTCACTGTCACCCCCTACTCTGGTTATTGTTATTATTTTGTATTGGCTTTCTGTCTGATTGATAATGCCGCATTGTACAACTGTCAATACCTCTTTTCTTTGAAAAATGAAAATAAATATTTTACAAAAAAAAAGGCTTTAACATTACAAAGCCCTTCCCAGTTGAATGGCTTCAGCTTACTTAGCTAAATAAAAATTTGCTTTACTAAGTGAACAGTTCCTAATCCTTTAGTAAATCAACCCTATTGTTTTCTAAATTAAATAAAATTCACAAGCATCATTATTTACTCTGGAATTCCAGAAATGATATTTCTTTCTTCCAAATGGATAGAAAACGTACAAAACCTTCTGTTCATTGAATCCTGCTAATAAAACTGTAGAAGTTGAAGCCTTTTGTGTGCCATGGACTGTTCAGTAAGCTTGTGCTCCATCCAGATAAAATCAGCAAGGGAAAATAATCAATTCACTAAAATTCACCAAATTAAAAAACAGTACCATGTGGGACGGCTTCTACGTTTTCTCATGATTTATCGTTCACATATAAATGTGCAAATGAGTAAACGTAATTAATACTACTTAAAAAAATTCTATTTGTTGTAAGCAAATGCTACTTTAATTAGATGGTGACAAATGGTGTGTGCACTGTCCATAGTGCTGATGGCACTGCAGAAAGCCTTGTATACTAAAATTACCAATTCACATTAAAATGGACCTAGATTGAATATATCGTTATTGTATGCATGCTAGGTAATGTGCAAGTGCAACATGACAATCATTTAAATCAGGGGTCTCCAAACTTTTCAAACAAAAGGGCCAGTTTATTGTCTTTCCGACTTTAGAAGGGCCGGAGTGTGCCCAGCGGGGGCAGAAAATGTCCAGACCTGGTATCAGTGAAAATAAATATGGCCCCATATTTGGTGGTCAATAGGAGGAGTAGTAGTACCTCTAATTAGTAGAAGGAATAGTATCCTATCACTGGTATTGGTAGTAGAAAAAAGCGCTCTGTTGTTGGTATCAGTGGGACGAATAGTGCCCCAAGGGCCGGGAAAAAGGCTAGCAAAGGGCCACATCTGGCCCTCGGGCTGCAGTTTGGAGACCCCCGATTTAAATCCTAGCATTGGTGCAGTTCTTGGCTATGTTCACAAATGTCTGACAGCCTCTTGCTACAAAGTAAAAATGTTGCAGTCAGACCACTAAGGGAGAGGAGACTGAGGAAATGTTTCCTCCTGCCTGCAGCAGACTTAATGAGCACAAATACTGTTTTTAAAAATAAAAAAGAGCTTTAACAAAAAGCTATTTTTAATATCTTTATTATCCACTATAGGGTGAAGGGGCTTTAAAGCCAGAACTTTTCATTTTTCATATTTATTACCGTGGTGTGCATCTACCTGGAGTTGTCCTTTCAAAAAAAACAAGTAGTCCTAACACAAAACAATTTAAAAAGGATAAGTTCACCTTCTGTAACATGTTACCCATATTCAAGGTGTGACATTGAACACATGTTACAAATGCACTGCCCCCCGGATCCCTCATTTTGACAGCAAGTAAGGGATCTTCTCCCCCTGCTCGCTGTCAACCTAAAAAGAAAAAAAAAAAAAAAAAAAAAAAACAGCATTTGCGGCTGTTGGCTTGTAGTTCTTAATTAACAACCACAGCACTGTTGATCGCTCTAGGTAGTTCACTGAGCTTCCTGTCAGTGTAACTGCCTGCCTGTGTCAGAGGTAAATTGCAAAAGAAAAATTGCATTTATATATTTTTTTGGAAAGAAAGAAAGAAAGAAAGAAAGAAAGAAAGAAAGAAAGAAAGAAAGAAAGAAAGAAAGAAAGAAAGGTAAGCTGCAATATACATATGTAACATTTTTGGTTTTATACCACTTTAGGTACACAGAAATAACTGTCCAATGACAATACTCACAAAACGGAAACATCCCATAATTAGGCACACCACTAACTAAAGTGCAGTGTATTATATGCGTGTACAAAGCTTAAAAGTAGCTTCCAAAATGTACAAAAAGCTAAAGGGGTGGATTCCAAATTCAGCATTTTTTTCGGAGAGATAAAACCTTGGCTGTAACTTTAGATAAGATACACAAGAATGCTTCCCTTCATCAAATTCACATTGTTGGGAATTGTGACTAGATCTTTATGAAGCCAGTTTACATATCTCCGCTGCAAATTTGCACAGGAGCCCTGTGCGTCTTTTGGTCTGTTTCAGGTCCAAATTCAGACCAAATTTGGGAGCTGTAATCGGACCTGAAACGATGAACGGGGACGCACCGAACCCCTGCTGTAAGCCACATGCGGTAATAGTGTGAACCCAGCCTGAGGGTTACAAAATGGTGAATTGCCAAATTTTTGTTGCTTGCACTTGTTGCAGAAGTCTTAGGCTACATGTACACGGGACATTTTTACAACTGCTCCTTAATGATTAAACTTGGCAGACAGTAACCCACGTTTAAAACGTCTGGTTTGCCTCGTTTACATGCCACGTTTAGCAGCGTTTTGCCCGGTTTGCGTTTAGAAAAAAACGCAAAGTCCAAAAACGAAAAATGCCTATAAACAAAACGCTGCTAAATACGGGTTGCCGCACTCGCGTTTGGCATCTTAAACGTGGAAATCTTTGGCGTCTGAAACCATTTTTTTGCTTTCAAAGAAACGCTGTTAAACGCACCTACCTAAAAACGGCAATAAATGAGACAAGGTCACATAAGATAACATTGAATGAGTTCAGGGGTAGTTGAAAAAAAGCGTCCAACTGCCTCTGAGCGTACGTTTAGCAGCGTCCCGTGTACATGGGGCCTAATGGTTAACCAATATAGATTTTAAAATCTCCATTTTTTTATAGCCCATAATCGTACATGGAAGGAATTGTTTTAGCAAGTAACATGGCACTCTTCTTCCAGTTTTCCAAATTCCTAAATTGACCAATATCAACTCCCACCCTGGGTCAACATTTCACATCCAATGAAAAATGGATGCTTTTTTCTAATACAAGGGATGTTTACATTCCTTGTAATAGGAATAAAAGCGATCCAAAAATATTTTTTTAAAGGGACAGTGTAAAAATAAGTAAAATAAATAAGACATATATAAGCATATGTAAACAGTGTTCAAACCACACATGAGGTATCGCTGCGATCGTTAGAGCGAGAGCAATAACTCTAGAAAAAGACCTCCTCTGTAACTCAAAACTGGTAACCTGTAGAAATGTTCAAACATCACCTGTGGTCAGATGAGACCAAAATTTAGCTCTTTGACATTAACTTGATTTGCTGTGTTTGGAAGAAGAAAAATGACAACTATGACCCTAAGAACACCATCCATACAGTCAAGCACGGAGGTGGAAACATCATGCTTTTGAGCCGTTTCTCTGCTAAAGGTACAGACCGACTTTGCCGCATTTAGGGACCAGTGGACCGTGTATTGTTAAATCTTGGATGAGAACCTTCTTCCCTCAGCCATAACACTGAAGATGGATTGTGGATGGGTCTTCCAGCATGACAATGACCCAAAACATACTGCCAAGGCAAAAAAGAAGAAGTGGCTCAAGAAACACATTGAGGTCATGGAGTGGCCTAGTCAGTCTCCAGACCTTAATCCTATAGAAACTTTATAGAGGAAGCTCAAACTTCGATTTGCCAAGAGACCAAGAAACCTAAGGATTTCGATAAGATCTGTAAAGAAGAGTGGACCAAAATCCCTTCTGAGATGTGTGCAAACCTGGTCACCAACTACAAGAAGCGTCTTACCTCTGTGCTTGCCAACAAGGTTTTCTCCACCAAGTACCAAGTCGTGTTTTGCTTGGGGATCAAATACTTATTTTTAGGGTTGTCCCGATACCACTTTTTTAGGACCGAGTACAAGTACTGATACTTTCCCCCCCCCCCCCCATGTACTTGCTGATACCGATACTTTTTTTTTTTTAAATGTGTCCCCAAATGCAGCCATGTGTAGCAATGTGTCCCCAAATGCAGCCATGTGTAGCCTTGTGTCCCCAAATGCAGCCATGTGTAGCCTTGTGTCCCCAAATGCAGCCATGTGTAGCCTTGTGTCCCCAAATGCAGCCATGTGTAGCAATGTGTCCCCAAATGCAGCCATGTGTAGCCTTGTGTCCCCAAATGCAGCCATGTGTAGCAATGTGTCCCCAAATGCAGCCATGTGTAGCCTTGTGTCCCCAAATGCAGCCATGTGTAGCCTTGTGTCCCCAAATGCAGCCATGTGTAGCCTTGTGTCCCCAAATGCAGCCATGTGTAGCCTTGTGTCCCCAAATGCAGCCATGTGTAGCCTTGTGTCCCCAAATGCAGCCATGTGTAGCCTTGTGTCCCCAAATGCAGCCATGTGTAGCCTTGTGTCCCCAAATGCAGCCATGTGTAGCCTTGTGTCCCCAAATGCAGCCATGTGTAGCCTTGTGTCCCCAAATGCAGCCATGTGTAGCCTTGTGTCCCCAAATGCAGCCATGTGTAGCCTTGTGTCCCCAAATGCAGCCATATCCCCAAATGCAGCTTTGTGTAGGTCTCCAGTGGCCTAGCTGTGTAGGCAAAGAGAAAGCCCCACCACCCCCCCGCCACCATCTAGTTGATCAGCGCGTGGGGAACACAACAGCTTTCATTTGAAAAGACCCACCCCCTTGTCAGGGCACTTGATAGACGGATCACCCATCCAATCCTGGGATGGGTGATCTGTCTATCAAAGTGCCCGGACAAGGGGGAGGTCCCGATACCGATACTAGTATCGGTACAACCCTACTTATTTTACTCACTGAACTGCAACTCAATTTATAGAATTTGTTTTATGTGTTTTTTTCTTGATTTTTGGTTGATTATCTGCCTTTATCATTTAAAATACACATATGATAAAAATTATAGACCCTTAATTTATTTTAAAGTGGGCAAACATACAGAATCAAATAATTATTTTATTTTCCCCATGGTAGGACTTTAGAGAGAGATAAGTAAACACTACAGACATATGTGCCCAGGTCAGATTTCATGAACAGGGTTTACATCCACTTTACACCTAAACCCATTACAACCACTTTAACCTACAGGTAAGCCTAGATTAAGGCTTACCTGTAGGTGCAAGAAATATCTCCCAAACCATGCGTCGTAGACATCGGGCACAGGCGCACTGAGCGTGCTGCTTCTAACGGCGATCATGCTATTAGTGGCGGCACCCACGCATGCGACATCATCACTGCTCCGGCCAGTCACAGCCCCGGAGCAGCGATACCCAGAAGTCACTCCGGGTATCATGGCGGCGACGGAGGAGGTTACCCAGGACCGATGCGGGGGCTTCGATCTCAGGTAAGTACTACATAATGAGCTATGAAAAGTAGCAAAGGACGGATGGACGGCCGCACACCAAAGAACTCTTGTCTTTATTGAAGGAACATGAGCAAACAAACAGCATAAATCAAAAACAGCAGACGCGTTTCACACTTAGTTAGTGCTTATTCATGGCCATGAATAAGCACTAAGTGTGAAACGCGTCTGCTGTTTTTTATTTCTGCTGTGTATTTGCGGTGTTTGCTCATGTTCCTTCAATAAAGACAACTCAAGAGTTCTTTGGTGTGCGGCCGTCCATTACTACTTTTCATTGCCTAGTGCATTGCCAGCACCCACATCCACCTGGACTTATCCTCAATTGCACTTGGGATTTCCCTGGAGCGGTGAACCCCACCTTACATAATGAGCTAGTATGCTATGCATACTAGCTCATTATGCCTTTGCTTGCAGGATTTTTTTCTATGTTATTTTTTAGAGAGGGTTTACTTCCTCTTTAAGCATTTTTAAACAGACAACAGGGAAATGTGCGATATTTGCAGAGATGTTCTTCATATATTTGTTTTTTTACATTTTATTCTGCCCAAACATACACATTAAAACACATGTGCAGTGACCTGCGTTTTATCCAGAGTGGAAAAAATGCAGGTCACCATTAGGGCACATAGATAACAATTGTTTTCTATATGCCTCAGTTACACCACAATGCTAGCGTGAAAAAAAATGCAGCATGTCTGCATACTGCAATAGATGGAACTGCATGTCACTGCACAGGAGCACAATGCACCATGATGGTGTGCAGTGATATTAATAAAGTGTCAATAGGCAAGACTTCCAATAGCCATAAAAAATAAAAAATAAAACACACAAACAGAACAAGAAGTGCAATGTACTGAAACAAGCATGGCACAGCTCCCTGCTGGAGCCAACGCTGCACTAGCCTATACAGAAAATGCAGCATTTTACCGTGCAGGCTAGTATGTACTGTGCTGTATATAGTGTCCCTAGGAGGGGATTTGTCAATCTGACAAGAAGATCAAATTTGAGGAGGATCGGCCTCCTTATCTCAATTCTGGTCAAACAGAACAGCAACAAACGGCTTGCAATGTGCTTTTCACACTTGGCTGCCAATACTCCTCTAGGTAAATGTGCCCGGCATAGAAGGGAAGTCGGCTGTGCAGACAGAATTTTAGTCCAGTCCTATTTATATGAACACTGCCCCTCCAGCATGCCCCACACCCAAATTTGCTTCAATTTATTTTCCCCATCTGCGTCCCAGTATCGATTGTTCTGCATTTACAGTCTTCATAAAGTATTGAAAAGCAGACATGAAAATGGATTCCCTCAATGTAAAGTTACAAAGTAAATTGTCACCATCATAGGGGATTATTTCTCTGTAAGTGTTATTCTTCATGACAGGAGAAAAGAATAAAGAACAATCGAACCGTCACCAAAACTGCTCCCCTTGCCAGATGTCTCCTTCAAGGAGGTCATATTTCAGGCCACTTAAGATCAGCCTTCAACTTGTATTAACTAATTAAACCTCATTCTGCTGGACAAATGCTTGGCAGGCTAGGAAGCATATACTAGTACTCACAGCGACCTTGGTAAGTGTTGCAGAGTAAGGAAAAAAAGGCAACACACAATACCCATCATAGCTTTATATGAATGAGCTGTGGAAGGTAATAGAAGTGAAGAAATGTGAAATGAACAATGGGAAAAGGATGCTATACCCCACACAAGACTGTCCTTCCAATAGTAATACAAAGCATATGACTGCCAAGCTGATTTTGGATGCATTATCCCCCCCCCCCCCATTTCTTACAAGACCTTCCCACCTGAGATACATTTTTTTGGGGAAAAATTATTTATTCCTTTTGGACTCCTGACACACACACACACACACACACACACACACACACACACACACACACACACATTTACCTACAATCTAGAGGTTACGTCCAATCCCATGGCTGAATGACGACCTATGGGAAGACGCGGACACGTAGACATGAACTTACATCTCTACTCTGGACTTTGAATTTCATGGAGGCTGGTCTAGGCTACAGACCCCAAAAGCTGGTCTGCTAGATGCCTCTGAATCTTCTAAGGGCCTTAACCTCCCTGGTGGTATGATTATGTCTGAAATTTTGTACCAAAAGCGGTACAATTATTGTGCATGGAAATTTGGCGTTTTATATTGTAGGCCTGTAATTCTTAGGAATAACTCACTTAAATCTGACCAAACAAGAGTCTAGTAGACATCTCGGGTATGATGAAGTTTGAAACACAAAATCATAAATTATAATATAATAAATAACTATAAATTATAACAAATAATAATGTAATTATAATAAAAATTATTCAATAATGTAATCAAATCAAAAACACTGAAATTTGCTCAGTTGCAGAATTGTGGCTGTCATTACTTTCAGTGTTTAATGAGGAAATTCCCCACAAAATCGCTATCGCTCAATTCTGCAAGTGATTATAATTTATTATCGCTGTTTTCTAGCTGCTCTAAAACCACTTTTGACATAAAGGGACACTTTTTGGTTGCTATGGACAATCTCCAGTTTCCAGGCGGAAAGAACAGTATTTATTATATAAAAGTGCATGCAGGACACTGGGCAGACCACCGTGCGTCGTAACATCGCAGTGAACGGAGCTCAGCGGCACACAGGCACTCTGAATCGAGCGAGGCTGCAGCTCAATCACACAGCGGGGAGGCATCGCAGGATCCAGGGACAAGGTACGTAACTGCCTGTATACTGCGCGGTGGTCCGGCTAATGGTACAGGATTTCCACCCTGAGTCAGACTCGGGAATACCGCCAGGGGAGTTGAGGCATTTTTTGGTACTATTTTATACTAAGAAAATTATATGTTGGAAGACCGCAATTCCTTTTTGGCTTACCGTATATACTTGAGTGTAAAGCCAAGTTTTTCAGCAAACTTTTTGTGCTGAAAATGCCCCCCCTCGGCTTATACTCGAGTCAGCTTTTTGTGCCTGATCTCCTGGACTTTGGGGACCCGGTACCCCAAACTTGGCACACATATAGCCCCACTCTTTCTCTACAAGTGTGCAAAGTTTGTTGTCCGGGGGACCTACAGCTGGGGAGCACCGATTTTTCAAAGTCGGCACCCCTTCCATAGACTCCCATGTTAAACAGTAATTTCTCTGGTAACTTTGGGGACCTGGTACTGGCACACGTGTAGCCCCAGTTCTCCTCTACAAGTGTGTAAAGTTTTCTGTCTGGGGGATCTACGGCTGGGGAACACCAATTTTTCAAAGCCGGGCACCCCTTCTATATACTCCCATGTTAAACATAAGTCTAGTCATGGACACAGTGAGTAAAAATCATAATAATTTTTTTGCTAGAAAATTAGTCAGAACCCCCAAACATTATATCTTTTTTTTTAGCAGACACCCTAGGGAAAAAAGGGCCGGTCATTGCAACTTTTTATCTCACACGGTATTTGCGCAATAATTTTTCATGAATTAAAAAACAAAACAGTAAAGTTAGCCCAATTTTTTGTATAATGTGAAAGATGTTACGCCGAGTAAATAGATACCCAACTTGTCATGCATGAAAATTGCGCACACTCAATGAATGGCGCCAAACTTCGGTACTTAAAAATCTCCATAGGCCACGCTCTAATTTTTTTTTTTACATGTTACCAGTTTAGAGTTAGAGGAGTTCTAGTGCTAGAATTGTTGCACACGCTCGCTCTAACGCATGTGGCGATACCTCACAAGTGTAGTTTGAACGGCGTTTACATATGTGGGCGGGACTTACGCGTGTTCACTTCTGAGCTTGAGCTACCGGGGACAGGGGCATTTTAAATTTTTTATTTTTACACCTTTTTTTAATCACTTTTATTCCTATTACAAGGAATGTAAACATTCCTTGTAATAGGAATCATTGTAACAGGTCCTCTTTATGGAGAGATGCGGGATCAATAAGACCCCACATCTCTCTTCCAGGCTTGAAAGCAGGAGATCGTGAAAAAACAAAACAAAAAAAAAACACCAATCTCATGCCAACAGCCGCTTGCGGCTTTTACTTCGGGGTACCCGGGTGTGACCTCATAACGTCGCGCACGGGCCTCCAGCAGTTATAGAGATGACCGGTGACCAGATGGTCACCTGAAATCTCTATAGTCGTGAGCCGGTACCGGCCGGTTCGTTCTCTGGGCCCCTGATGGAACGGGAGAGCCTGGAGAAGCACCAGATGGTGGCAGGAGGGCAAGTCCCCTCCCGCTGCCTATAAGAACGATCAAGCGGCGGAACTGCCGCTATGATCGTTCTTATGGTGTGCAGAATCGCTGGCTGAAAAGAAGGATATCTGAATGATGCCTGTAGCTGCAAGCATCATTCAGATATCCCCAACTCAATACCAGGACGTCATGACGGCGTACAGTATTGAGGTGGTGAATTCATTTTTTATACTCAGAGCAAACTCACCCATCCATCCATGTCTCCATGTAGTGGTCTCTAAACTGCGGCCCAGGGGCTGGAGGTAGCCCTTTGCTTCTCTTTATCTGGCCCTTGGGGCACTATTGCTCCCACTGACACCAACAACGTGGCCCTATTCCTCCCACTGACACCAACAACAGGGCACTATTCCTACCACTAACAATAGTACACTATTCTTCGCACTGACACCAACGATGGGGCAACATTCCTCTCAATGACAATAATAGTAAACTATTCCTCTATCCCTCCCAATAACACCAACAATGGGGTACTATTCCTGCCACTGAAACCAAGGATGGCACTGTTTACTCCCACTGGCATCAGGACATTTTCTACTCCCAAAGGCCACAGTCCGGCCCCTAGAGTCTGAAAGAGTTAACTCGCCCTTTGCTTAGAATGTTTGGACACCCCGGTCTCTCTGCTTTATTAGAGAAATCACTTTCAAAAACACCCCCTTAGATTTCTGGTTGTGGCCATCTTGAGTTAGGGCAGATGATTCATGTAGCATTTACTTCCTAGAACCCATCTGCCCTTAGCCAAAGCATGCATGCAAGCAAGCAGGAGGATGTGCTTAGTTGAGAAAACCCCTCCACCCCTCATGAAGACTCCTGGGAGGGATGCATGACATAATTTGCATAGGCCTGGAAACCAGGAAGTAACTAAAGAACAGTAAAAAAAAAAAAAAAAAAAATTAATATGATATACTTTCCTATCGATTTACTAATGCTAGCAGCATAAGGAATAAAAATAGTCCGTGTTTATTGAGAGACTGAAGTTCTGCTTTAAAATAATGTCTAATAGCAAGATTTGGCAACAGTGGATTGATGTGTTTGGTGTTTACATTTGGCAGACTCATCTGGGCAACCTAGGCAAACCTTCTCGCTATACCATCTGACACAAAAAAAAAAGTTACCAGATAAGCCAACCCACTGGTGTCTGCACGCGAGCAAAATATTAATGTGGATTGAGTAACTTTATTAGGACATTTTACCAGCACAATGAAGTTTAATTTGCAAGGAATGAATAATTAATAATGTACGTAAATCAGGCAAGTACAAAACATGCTTCTTGCCTTCGGGAAAACACACCCATGCAGTAACTAATTTTCTTTCTATAGTCCTAAAAAAGTGTTCTTAGTCATGACTCAACTATTCAGCTACACGTAGGTTAATGTGTCAAACATTGACAAATACCATATTGTCAAGCCCAGAATAAAAAAGCAGATTTCAAAACAGGATTTTCCAAACAAAGAAAAATTATAAATTAATTAATAAAAAAACCTACCATTACTGCCACTCCCTCACCATTCAGATACCTAGCTGCTGCTCCTGCAAAGCCACTGGCAATTACAGGTGATGCGATTGTCTCAGTGAATAGAATGCCCCAAGCACTGCATTGCGAGGAAACAATTGGGGCGTAATATGCTTTCCCTAACCCAAAGGCAGTTTACTGGATTTTACACCATGGAGATGGAAATCGTATTGACAGTAAGGCCCCTTTTACACAGGTGGACCGATCAGGTGTGCCTGTCAAATTTTTGGCCGGACCCGATCGGATCATCCATTGCGCTCTATGGAGCCGCGGATGACAATGAACATGTGTTTGTTGACACCTGCCGACATCCAATCCTATCAGCTAAAAACAGATGGATGGATCAGATGACAGTCAGATTTAAAATGGACAGACAGTCTTTTTCCATCCGACCACCCATAGAGGAAAGCGAGCTGTGTCCGTGTGCGCTCTGCACAAGTGGAGTGGACGAGAAATTATCCAGCTGCTCAGCGGGGATCCGTGGACAGATTCACCATTGAGCAGGCGAATCCGCTGGAGTAGTCTTACTGTCTGAAAGGAGCCTTAGGGCTCTTTCACACGGGCGGAGCATTTAGGCCCGCCTTCCAGTTTTTTAGGTGGACCTGAATGGGCGCTCCGTGCTCCTCTATGGAGCCACGGATGTCAGCGGAGACATGCCCGCTGGTATCCGACCCGCCAAAGTGTGACGGAGGAAAAACCTACTTTTCCATCCGTCTGGCGGATCGGGTGAACACGGACAGCCGGGCCGTGTTCATCCGATCCCCCCATAGGGGAGAGCGGAGAAAAGACAGAGCAGTCCCTGCACAGTGTGCGGGGACCGCCCTGTCATCCGCCGGCTAAGCGGGGATCAACGGAGCGATCCCCGATGAGCAAGCGGAGGTCCGCCCCGTGTGAAAGGGGCCTAAGGGTTCGATTTACTAAAACTGGGGAGTGCAAAATCAGGTGCAGCTCTGCATAGAAACATGGACGTGCGTCAGCACAGCGTGTTGCAATGCGGTGTAGTGTGACATTTCAATTACGGAAAAAAAAAAAAGTAACAATGCATCGCACCACCTTTTCACTGAGCACATACATTATATAGAAGCATACCATACACGCTGGTGTAAATTACTAATTTTCCTCTTGCTACTGCATTCCCTCCTCCCCAGGTATGAACATGCATGTTTGGTCACACTGAAGACTTTTCTTGATGGTCAGAACATGTTTTAAAGGGGTTGTAAAGGTTCGTTTTTTATTTTCTAAATAGGTTCCTTTAAGCTAGTGCATGGTTGGTTCACTTACCTTTTCCTTCGATTTCCCTTCTTACCTGTCCTAGTCGCCCGCGATGTCGGTCCCCCGATCGCTCGGTCCTGGCACCTCCATCCTCACTAAGGGAAACAGGTAGTGAAGCCTTACGGCTTCACTGCCCGTTTCCTACTGCGCATGCGCGACTCAGGCGGCGCTTTGTGAATGGGCGGCTGCCTCCTTGGATACACACAGTTCCCAGAAAGAAGGCAGCGCGGCTCATTCACCAGAAGACACTGACGTAGGACGAGCCAGAAGATCCACCGCGGTGGATGAAGAGGCATAAAAGCTACTTCTGCATAGCAACCGCCCTTTCAGATGAGTAAAAAAAAAAAAAAAAAAAAAAAAAAATTACATTTTTTTTTTTAAGATTTTTAGGGATAAAAAAAAAAAAAAAAAAAAAAAAAAAAAAATGAAACTCCACTTTAAAGGAACCTATTTAGAAAATAAAAAAAATTAACCTTTACAACCCCTTTAATCATTTTATTTGTTCAACAAGACTTTGAACTTAAAAGGCGCCACGTTCTGCAGGGCACAGGTCTTCATGTACTATAAAGGGACATACAGACAGTTCACCCAGCACTTATCTGGTCTCCTGAGCCAGCTTTTCCATCTGGTGCTCTCCCCTGAGGACAACCAAAGTCAAAGCATTAATGATTTCATGACACAGAAGAGTTTGTTTCCAACCTGGTGAAGCACAAAGTAAACGAGGCACCAAGAGCTTTCCAGCAAAGGAAACTGACAAGTGATTTCACACCCATGTGTATCAACTGAACCCCCCATCACAGTATTGACATTTTTCCTGCATGTTGGTGGACAGGCAGCAAAATAAGAACCCCCCCCCCCCCCCCCCCCCCAAGGATTCTCTCGCTTATTTGGCAGAAGGAACACTTTAATCCTCATGTGATAAAACGTCATGTTGGCTCATGTGTGAAAGTACAACTAAAGGCAGAACTAGTGACTCCGTTGGAAGATTTCCCCTCTATTCTTATTAAAGCGGGGTTCCACCCGCAAATCTTTTTTTTTTTTTTAGTCAGCAGCTACAAACACTGTATCTGCTGACTTTTAATAAGGACACTTACCTGTCCTAGGCACCCGCGATGTTGACCCCACTGAGGCCGATCCCTCGATCCAGGCAGCTCCCGGTGCCGCCATCTTTACTGTGGGAAACAGGCAGTGGAGCCTTGTGGCTTCCCTGCCCGTTTCCTACTGCGCATGTACGAGTCTCGCGGCACTTTTGTGAATGGGCGGCTGCTTTCTGGGATACACACAGTTCCCAGAAGGCAGCGCGGCCCATTCCCTAGAAGACAACGCGAGGAGGACGAGGAAGAAGACCTGCCATAGTATGGGAAGAGGCAGATTAGGAACTTCCACATAGCAACCACCATTTCTGGGAAGTAAAAAGAAAATCTCAAATTGTTTTCCTTATGTTTTTACGGGACTTTTCTGTATTTTTTTTTTTTAGTGCATCTCCACTTTAAGGTGATAATCCATAATTAAGATTTTAATATTTCACTTTTACGTTATCGGTGATAATGATAAAAAAAAAGACAAATATAAAGGGTGACTCTCCCTAAAGGGGGCACAGACAGAAATAAAAATGGCAGGTGTTCTAACCCCTCTCTATCCTATCCCCCCCCTCCAAAAAAATAAAACGTTTGGCCTTTAGTTGAATTTTAACTTTCCCCTGATGTGCATAGCTGAGCAACATTTTGAACTCTGCATCAGCACAATTCTGGCACACTAAAGAAATGCCTCCGCATTGTGTATGACATCAGGACCCTGCAGATAGCACACAGCTAAGAGATGTTCCTGATATGAATGAAGTGCGGTCTGTTGTGATCATCTGGGTATGGACTATGGAAGTACAACACTTTCATGCAAAAAGCTGGATGCGCTCTTATACAAAAAGAAATACAATTTACACATAAGTAACTAGTCAATCTGGTACCAATGCAATGTCTGAAAACCTGTAATGCACTGGAGGGCAGCACAGTGGCTTAGTGGTTGGCACTTATGGTGTCCTTGGTTCAAATCTCCACCAGGACTGTATCTGCCTGCAGCTTGCTTTTGTGGGTTCCTCTGGGTACTGCAGTTTCCACCCACAAATATGCTGGCAAGTTAATTGGTTCCTGTCTAAATTAGTCCTGGTCGATGTGTACATGTATTATCACAATCTGCATGCCGGCCCCAAGCCAGTAGAGGAATTTGCTGACCTACAAAAAAAAAAAAAAAAAAAACTTGCCAAGAAAGTTCTATAGAAAATAGGGACCTCAGGCATAGCGGTCATGGACCCGAGTGAACTGGCCGAAAGAATCACCCAATGCACAGTAATGCAATATAAGGTCATCTTAGAAAAACAATGTAAGAGACATTTCCTGCTGTACTAGGAGCGCAGGCACACTGACAGATGTGCATTTCATGGAAAGTACCTCCTATCCCTGCTACATCATTTAGATCTGCCCTGACGGTATGATGTACTAGGCAATTTTGTGACAATTTTAACCACTTCCGTACTGTTGGACATCATATGACATCCTGGACTTCAGTGGGGGATATCTGAATGATGGATGCCTGCAGCTACAGGCATCATACAAATGTCCTTTTTTTACAGGCGGCGATTCTGCGCACCATAACGATCATAGCGGCAGTTCCGCCGCTTGATCGTTCCTATAGGTGGCGGGAGGGGACATCCCCCCTCCCGATGCTTCTCCGGGCTCTCCCGTGCTATTGGAGGCCCGGAGAACGAATCAGCAGCCGACGAATGAAGAGGGTCACCGGTCATCTCTATGACCGTCGGAGGTACCCAGAAGTAAACAAAGCCGCAATCGCGGCTGAAAGCATGAGATCGGTGAAATTTTTTCCTCAATCTCATGCTTTCCAGCCTGGAGGAGAGATGCAGGGTCTTATTGACCCACAACTCTCCATAAAGAGGACCTGTCACACACTATTCCTATTACAAGGGATGTTTACATTCCTTGTAATAGGAATAAAAAAAAAAAAAAAGTGTAAAAAAATAAATTAAGTAAAAAAAAAAAAAAAAAAAAAAAATTATATTTTATTTTTTATAACGCCCCAGTCCTCCTTGCGCTCAGAAGCGAATGTGCACACAAGTCCCGCCCACATATGTACACGCTGTTCAAACCACACATGTGATGCATCGCCGCGTGCGTTACAACATGCGACAGGGGACAACATGCTGTACCAGGGAAAAGGAGCGAGACCAATAATTCTAGCACTAAACTGGTAACCTGTAAAAAAAAAAAATAAAGCGTCGCCTATGGAGATTTTTAAGTACCGAAATTTGGCGCCATTCCATGTGTGCGCAATTTTAAAGCGTGACAAGTTAGGTATCTATTTACTCGGCGTAACATCATCTTTCACATTATACAAAAAAAAATTGGGCTAACTTTACTGATTTGTTATTTTTTAATTCATGAAACCGTTTTTTTTTTTTCAAAATAAGGCGCATGAAAAATGATTGGGCAAATACCGTGCGAGATAAAAAGTTGGAATGACCGCTACTTTATTCCCTAGGGTGTCTGCTAAAAATATACATTATATATATATATATATATATATATATATATATATATATATATATATATATATATATATATATATATATATATATATATATATATATATATATATTTGGGGGTTCTGAGCAATTTTCTAGCAAAAAAAAAAAAAATATATGATTTTTACATGAAGGAGAGAAGTGCCAGAATAGGCCCAGTAAGGAAGTGGTTAACCACTGACAACCAACTTTTTATTGTCAATGAAGACCAAAACAGATGCATGGTTTTAAAGGGTCACTAAAGGAATTATTTTTTTAGCTAAATAGCTTCCTTTACCTTACTGCAGTCCTGGTTTCATGTCCTCATTGTTTGTTTTTGCTTTGATGTTGCTGTAATGCTTCTCTGTTCTGAACACTTCCTGGTTGTCTGTTTCCCGATAACCACAGTACTGTGAGATTTCTCTCTGTGGTCACTAATCACGGAGGTGATTTTACAAACCATCACTGCCCTGTATTGGCTCTGTGTCTCTGTACATCACAGAAGCAGGAAACCGCATGCAAAAACGAAACTGAAACTGTAGGTACATTATACGGATTGATTTTTATCTATTTTTAAAAGGAATCAGTTAACTATTATGTCTAAAAAATATATACATTTTCCTTTACAACTCCTTTAAGCCTCATTCACATGAGAATACCAATCTGTATGTCAATGCAAAGAGCTGTCTTCAGCCTCCTGAGATGCACAAGTGTTTTGTGACGGGGTGCGCAAGCAGACTGTTGAAATCAGCGACAGGCAGCGAGCTGCAAGGACCTGCACGGACCCCAATAAATATTTCAGGGCACAAATCCATGTGCATCCAATGCACGCATCAGAATGCAATGTGTCTGTCCTGATCTATGCATCAGACCCACGTGGATGCCCCCTCTGGGATGCTAGTCAAGGTCCAAGCAGGTCCATGTCACTGGATGCCCATCTACTCCTTAATAGAAACTCTTGGTGGTAGGTTGCCTTGATCCATTCATTCAGGTAGCTGAAATTGTTGACAATGCCAAAACATAAGAAAAATGCGTGTCCTCAAAATGCCTTTTGCACATGCCTGATGGAATTTACTATGCTGAGTTCGGAGTTGAGACGCACACTAGAGGTCTACTAAAGTGTTTTGGTTTATATGCATTCACTGCAGAAATTGGAACGAAGACTGTCCTGCACATGACCCCTCACTATATTTCCAAAAGTATTGGGACACCTGCCTTTACACGCACATGAACTTTAATGGCGTCTTAGTCTGTAGGGTTCAAAATAGGTTGGCCCACCCTTTGCAGCTATAACAGCTTCAACTCTTCTGAGAAGGCTGTCCACAAGGTTTAGGAGTGAGTCTATGGGAATGTTTGACCATTCTTCCAGAAGCACATTTGTGAGGTCAGAAACTGATGTTGGACGAGAAGGCCTGGCTCGTAGTCTCTGCTCCATGCTGGAGATGAGCACAGTCATTCACAGCACAACAAGCCCACAACAACTTGCCCCAGCTACTAATCTAGTCTCTCTCCCCTAATTTATGGGTAGGGTAGTGCATGACCCAAGAGCTTCAACTTCTGAAGGAACCGGCAAAGTGTAGGCTCCAGCTGCTATAAAGAACTCACTTGGTGGACTTTTAACCACTTCCCTACCGAGTCATAGTAAAATGACATTGGTAGGGACCTTTCGTCCTTCAGACTGAACGTCATATGATGTCCTTGCTTCCCGGCCGCTAGGGGGCGCGCGCCCCTGCCGCATTGCTCGGGACCCGGTGCGCGTGGCCACGATGTCTGCCGGGCACCCGCGATTGACCGCAATCACGGCAGGACCATGGATCTGTGTGTGTAAACACACAGATCCATGTCCTATCAGCGGTGAGGAGACTGATGTGTGTTCCCAGTACAGAGGAACACACATCGGTCTACTCCCCTTGCGAGTCCCCCTACAGTTAGAACACACTTTAGGGAACATATTTAACCCCTTCAGCTCCCCCTAGTGTTAACCCCTTCCCTGCCAGTCACATTTACACAGTAATCAGTGCAGTTTTATAGCACCAATCGCTGTGTAAACGTGAATGGTCCCAAAAATGTCCGCCGCAAAGTCACGGTCACAATAAAAAAAATAAATAAAAAAAAAAGCGGGGAACTTCTGTGCTGGCCATGTCCCTTGGACACAGCCAATCACAGATCGCTGTGAACGACCAATCGGAGTGGCCGTTTGCTAGGCGATCTGTGCGGCCAATGAGAGATGATCTCATATGTTTACATATGAGATCATTTCTCATTCTCGGCTCTCACAGACATCGGTGCTGTCAGGGAGAGAGGAGACCGATCTGTGTCTCTTGTACATAGAGACACAGATCGGTCACCTCCCCCAGTCACCCCCCTTCCCCCACAGTTAGAACACTATATAGGGAATACATTTAACCCCTTCCTCACCCCCTAGTGTTAACCCCTTCCCTGCCAGTCACATTTATACAGTAATTAGTGCATATTTATAGCACTGATTGCAGTATAAATGTGAATGGTGCCAAAAATGTCCGCCATAATGTCGCAGTCGCAAAAAAAAAAAAAAAAAAAAAAAAAAAAAAAAAAAAAAAAAGCAGATCGCCGCCATTACTAGTAAAAAAAAAAAATATATAATTCTGTCCCCTATTTTGTAGGCGCTATAACTTTTGCGCAAACCAGTCGCTTATTGCGATTTTTATTTTTTACTAAAAATATGTAGAATACGTATCGGCCTAGACTGAGGATAAAAAAATAAATAAAAATAAAAATTTCCAAAATTGTCGCTCTATTTTTGTTTATAGCGCAAAAAATAAAAACCGTAGAGGTGATCAAATACCACCAAAAGAAAGCTCTATTTGTGGGGGGAAAAGGGCGTCAATTTTGTTTGGGAGCAACGTCGCACGATCGCGCAATTGTCATTCAAAGTGCGACAGCGCTGAAAACAAAATATTGGTCTGGGCAGGAAGGGGGTGAAAATGCCCTGTATTGAAGTGGTTAAGGACATGGCCGTGCACATGCAAAAGTGGCTCTACGGGACCCGGCGAGTAGATCCAGCCACGGAGGAATAACGGGCACTAAACTTAGTTCATGCTGGGATCTGCAGCACTATATGATTTTTGCAGAACACTGAGGATATAAAAGTAATGTGTTTTACCCCCATACTGCATTTCTTACTAGAAAACAGGCAGCGCCTGGCATCAGATAATCACCGGGAGGAAAGCAATGACTAAAGCAGTATCAATGAAAACATAAATGCGGCTTGTGTTCTTTAGTGTCATACGTATCCCCAGAATTACTGTACACTGTGTGTAGGATGCCGATACATGTCATTCTTTTCTGCTACAGTCTCCACAAAGATGAGAAAAAGATGCCGCTTTTTTGTAAAGCAAGGAGGTCCGTTTGCCTGTATCATGCATCATCCTGCAGTTTTCATAGCAATGACATCAGTGGTTTATTACACAGCAATGAGAATGCAGAAACAGTACAAAGAACAGACATTTAGACACAAGACCACCCAGTGCATCACACATTTATATCAAAAAGCACATAGGTGGCTCCAAAACGGACAGGGAGACAACATGTATTTAAATGACATTTCCCAACCCCTATTTACATACCCCTGATCATCATCCACCAGATTTTAGTACTATTGGAGGATTTATAAATAATGTGCACAAATTAAATACAGTCAACGCTTTCTAAATCTGATCTAATGCAGAAGTGCCAGAGCCAGACACAATAGCCTTAGCCAGACAGTACGTAGTACTTATGGCATTAAATGAAGGTGACCCACAGGCAATGCTTTACATGCATCACCAAGTCCAGGAATAAACACAAATGACAGCAGACTACTTGTATCATTCATTCCATTTTAGTCTCTCTCTCTATATGTAAGTAACGTCAACCTTAAAAAGGGAACATAACCCCACTTATCCCTAAAACACAATTTACATGTCCAGCGAATCCATCGCTGTTCTGCTGTAATCTGCCGCAGCACACCGGGTCCACACCACCATCTTTGCTTATATCACCTGGAGACGAATTTCTCTTCCAGGTTCTTGCAGCCAGCCCCCTGATTGTAGCAGGTAATCAGGGGTCTGGCTGCAGGAACCACAAAGAGACAGCTGCCCCCTGATGATTGTGGCAGGTAATCAGGGGTCTGGCTGCAGGAACCACAAAGAGACAGCTGCCCCCTGATGATTGTGGCAGGTAATCAGGGGTCTGGCTGCAGGAACCACAAAGAGACAGCTGCCCCCTGATGATTGTAGCAGGTAATCAGGGGTCTGGCTGCAGGAACCACAAAGACAGCTGCCCCCTGATGATTGTAGCAGGTAATCATTGGTCTGGCTGTAGGAACCATGAAGAGACAGCTGCCCCCTGATGATTGTGGCAGGTAATCAGGGGTCTGGCTGTAGGAACCACAAAGAGACAGCTGCCCCCTGATGATTGTGGCAGGTAATCAGGGGTCTGGCTGCAGGAACCACAAAGAGACAGCTGCCCCCTGATGATTGTGGCAGGTAATCAGGGATCTGGCTGCAGGAACCACGAAGATACAGCTGCCCCCTGATGATTGTGGCAGGTAATCAGGGGTCTGGCTGCAAGAACCACGAAGAGACAGCTGCCCCTGATGATTGTGGCAGGTAATCAGGGGTCTGGCTGCAGGAACCACAAAGAGACAGCTGCCCCCTGATGATTGTGGCAGGTAATCAGGGATCTGGCTGCAGGAACCACGAAGATACAGCTGCCCCCTGATGATTGTGGCAGGTAATCGGGGGTCTGGCTGCAAGAACCACGAAGAGACAGCTGCCCCCCTGATGATTGTAGCAGGTAATCAGGGGTCTGGCTGCAGGAACCATGAAGAGACAGCTGCCCCCCTGAAGATTGTGGCAGGTAATCAGGGGTCTGGCTGCAGGAACTGTGAACAGACAGTTGCTCCCTGATGATTGTGGCAGGTAATCAGGGGCCTGGCTGCAGGAATCATAAAGAGATAGCTGCCCCACTGAAGATTGTGGCAGGTAAATCAGGGCTTTGGCTGCAAGAAACCATAAACAGACAGCTGCCCTCTTGATGATGCTCTATGGCGCATGTGCAACTTCTGTACATTCCTCTGAAGACTCCTGAGATGCATGATGTGAATATTCCAATAGGCTTCAGGGGAGCTATGTCATTGTTAAGGCGAGAAAGGCGGAAATGCTGGCTAAGTCACAAAAAAAATTCCAAATAAATAAATAAATAAATAGATATGTATCTATAAGGCCCCTTTCGCAGTTGTGCGACTTAGGACATCAGAGTCGCATGACAATGCGTATCACACGATTCCCAATGATAACCATTCATATATATATGCGACTTTAAGTCGCACTGACTTCAAAGTACTACTTTGGTCTGACTTTGATGCGAGTTGAGGTCCATAGACCTCAAGTTTACACAGGCATTTCCTGAAATTGCGCAAAAATTGCATCAAAATCGCGCGCTTTCAAGTGGGGGTAGTGTGAAAGGGGCCCAATTGTGTGAAATGAGGGGAAAGTTTGCGACAACACTGAATCAATGTAGTCCTTTGTTGAATTTCAGTGCTGCTGATCTCCTCCAGCCTCTACATGCGTGCCCCCCCTGCAATGCCTGTGTGTTATATTTTGAAACAACCACTTGTAGCCACTATCAGAGGATCACAATTGGGAAAAAGTGTTGTCAACCCTATACAAGAAGAGCCTGAGGAAGGACTCGTTTTATGAAGGCTAAATGGCACCCTATAAAAGAATTGATGAACGAGTACAATTTCAGAGAAAGTGTACTTATCCTGTTTGCCCTTTCAGCCTGGGTTCACAAAGGTGCGATGTGGCACACCGCATATGAAACGCACCATGTTCCTGTACAAATCACATGCAATTCTGTGTGGAGCGATTTGAGCCCATCATTTTTGCCGCGCTGAAATCGGATTGCATGGGTGTTCATACCAATGCCCTTCCATTCTAGCAAACGTATCGTGTTCTGCAACCTGCTTTTGGAGTGTCATTAACTTTTAATTGATACCCACAGCGGATTGCGATGCAATGCGGAAAACGCAGCGATTCCTGCATTGCATCAGTGTGAACCTGAGCCTTAAGGTGAGTTAAATAAGTTCAGAAATGTATACTTACCTTGATCTGTCAGGTGCAGCCTCCAGGGAATGTTTACATCCCATGCTTGGAGTCCTCCGTGTCCTGGACGCGCCTGCGCAGTAGAGCCCCATGGATGTCTACAGGGCCTCCCTCCAATCCAGAGATGAAGGGCAAGCGGGATTAGTGCGCTTTTTTTGAAAGTGTGCGTATCCTTTAAAGTGGACCAACACCCCTTTTATTTACTTTCTATTATATTACTACTCCCCCTCCTTGTCTAGCTATCTGGAAGCTTCGGGAGTCACATCATTGGAGCCAACTGCAAGGACCTGGAAGGGACAGCCAGTTCCCAAACATGCAAAAGAAAGATGGCGGCACAGAACCTGGGGTGCAGCACTAGAAACACAGGTAGTGCAAGTATGTGTTTGAGGACAACCCAGAGGACAAGTAAAAGGGGATTCAAAAGACATGGTAAAGAAAAACCTTACCCACTCAGGGGTTCATTGGGATTGGGGGGGGGGGAGATGTAAACTCCTTTTTGGAAATGAAGATCTGCTTTACTGATCAGGTTCAGATCTACTTTACCCCCCAGCCCTGCATATATGATTGGGGGGGGGGGGGGGGTCACATGACTGTCGGCTCATAATTCCAATCCGTCAGCACAGATCAGTGGCATTTAAAAGGACGACAAATCAAACACAATACACTGTCTGCAAAACAAGAACTGTGTATCCAATGGTGTTCCCCCCCCCTCCCAATACTGATGTCATCTCTCCAGACGCCTCTATATGGGGAACAGAACTTTGGGGTACATGGCACTGCAGCACACATTCACCTCCTAGATAGGAAAGCAGATCCCCTCTTCTCCTTACCCCCCCCCCCCATTATAAAAATCCCATTTAACCCCCCCCCCCATATATAAATCTCATTCACCCCCCCCCCAAATACATACCTCCCCTTTATATATAAAACCTATTCAAAAACCCATTTAATATATATATATATATATATATCCCATTGACTCCCCCACACCTACCTTCCCTCCATATATACATCCAATTCACCCCCCCCCCAACATAAATCCTATGCAGCCCCCCATACATGCCCCCCAATATATAAATCCTATGCAGCCCCCCATACATGCCCCCCCCAACATAAATCATATGCAGCCTGCCATACATGCCCCCCCAATATATAAATCCTATGCAGCCCCCCATACAGGTCCCCAATATATACATCCTATGCAGCCCCCCCCCCCCCAATATATAAATCCTATGCAGCCCCCCCATACATGTCCCCCCCCCCCCCAATATATACATCCTATGCAGCCCCCCCAATATATAAATCCTATGCAGCCCCACATACATGCCCCCAATATATAAATCCTATGCAGCCGCCCCCCCCCCCCAATATATAAATCCTATGCAGCCCCCCCCCCCCCAATATATAAATCCTATGCAGCCCCCCCCCCATATATAAATCCTATGCAGCCCCTGTATATAAAATACTATACAGCCCCTCATACACGCCCCCTCCCCCCCATATAAATCCTTTATATCCTCTTATACATGATGCCCCCCATATATAAAATACTATACACGCCCCCTTCCCCCATATAAATCCTATATATCCTCTTATACATGATGCCCCCCCATATATAAATCCCAACCCCCCTCCACCCTGTACCTGGCATCCATAGAGCTCACTGAGCTGCTCCACAATCCATTCCTCCAGCACCAGCCTCTTCCTCAGCTCCTTCCTGTCGTATTTCACAGTCACTTTGCCCTGCTGCTGTCTCTTCTGCTGCTGCTGCTTGTGCTGAGACACCACCGGCGGCGGGGAGCCGTCCCGGGATTGGTGGGGTGCCAGTGGGGTCTGGAAGAAGACCCTTCCCCCGGCTGTGGGCTCGGTGCCGCTCAGTGCAGACATCTCCCTGAGAGAGCCCCCCCTCCGGTACACTGCGAGCCTCGGTCACACGTCCTCTCTGGCCGCTCAATTCTAATTCTTCATCACGATGTGTTCTCCGTGCGGTCCGCCCCCACCTTCTCCGCCGTCTTCTCGTCCTCTAGATTCCCACTCCGGCTCTTCTTCACCTAGCACCTGCACACTGCCCGCCTCCTGCCGGGGAACGACGAGCTCCCGTTGGCTGCTCTGGAAGAGGGGACGTCCTTTAAGGCTCGAAATGGGTGGGGCAGAGGCTTAAAGGGCACCCAGAGCCAAAGATTCAAAATCAGCGAAAGCACCTTCAAACAAACAGCACTACTAGGTGGATAATGGGGTTCCTTCATGCCACCTTTCTCTAATGGGTACCTCCATACCACCTTTCTCTAATGGGTCCCTCCCAACGGCGGATCCAGGGGGGGGGGGGCAACAGGGCAATTGCCCCCCCCCCCCTCCCCCCTCCCCAGGCAATCATGTCACATTGGCACATTTTTTTTTTTTTTTTTAGAATTTCTTTTAAAACTGCTTTGCAGTGCCTGCAGCTGCCGCTGCCGAGTCTCTCACTCTCTCTCTGTCATCACCAGGGCCGATCTGGCGCAGCCCGGTAGGCTGCCTGTCCTGAGGCTGCTTTGAGCTGTAGCTGACTGCAGCGCTCCCCCTCTCTCCTGCGTGTATGACACCGGGCATCTCTTGCTGTGTGTGAGAGCTGGGTCTGTGTTCGGCTGTGCTGCCTGTGCTAGACCTGCTTGTGTGATAGTAGATGGAGATGGAACACTGATTGAATCAGTGTTTTGTCTATCACACAAGCCCGTTTAGGGGGGGACCTTGCTAGAGCACACTGCCCTGCCAAACACAAACCTAAAGCTCCTGTTTGTTCCATGACACACGTCGGGAGAGGAGATACCTGCTGTGTGTGATCGAGGCAATGCCATGGTGAATGCCATGCACAGTGAGGCTTCATTCATATACAAAAGTGGGACTGCATTAATATACAAAGTGGGGCTGCATTCATATACAAAATGGGGCTGCATTCATATACAAAGTGGGGCTGCATTCATATACAAAGTGGGGCTGCATTCATATACAAAGTGGGGCTGCATTCATATACAAAGTGGGGCTGCATTCATATACAAAAGTGAGACTGCATTCATAGACAAAAGTGGGACTGCATTCATAGACAAAAGTGGGACTGCATTCATAGACAAAAGTGGGACTGCATTCATAGACAAAATGGGACTGCATTCATAGACAAAGTGGGGCTGCATTAATATACAAAAGTGGGGCTGCATTAATATACAACAGTGGGGCTGCACTAATATACAACAGTGGGGCTGCATTCATATACAAAGTGGGGCTGCATTAATATACAAAAGTGGGGCTGCATTTATATACAAAAGTGGGGCTGCATTAATATACAAAAGTGGGGCTGCATTTATATACAAAAGTGGGGCTGCATTTATATACAAAAGTGGGACTGCATTTATATACAAAAGTGGGACTGCATTTATATACAAAAGTGGGGCTGTATTTATATACAAAAGTGGGACTGCATTTATATATACAGTGGGGCTGCATTTATATACACAGTGGGGCTGAATTTATATATACAGTGTGACTGAATTTATATACAAAAGTGGGGCTGCATTTATATACAAAAGTGGGACTGAATTTATATACAAAAGTGGGACTGAATTTATATACAAAAGTGGGGCTGCATTCATATACAAAAGTGGGACTGAATTAATATACAAAAGTGGGACTGCATTTATATATAAAAGTGGGGCTGCATTTATATACAAAAGTGGGACTGCATTAATATACAAAAGTGGGGCTGCGTTCATATGTACAGTGAGGCTGCAATGATGGGCACTGATGAGGCTGCATTGATCTCTTGTACCATGTCTTCAGTCTCTGACCATCTCTTGTACCATGTCTCCAGTCACTGACCATCACTTGTACCATGACCATCCCTTGTACCACGTCTGCAGTCTCTGACCATCTCTTGTACCACGTCTGCAGTCTCTGACCATCCCTTGTACCATGTCTGCAGTCTCTGACCATCTCTTGTATCATGTCTGCAGTCTCTGACCATCTCTTGTACCATGTCTGCAGTCTCTGACCATCCCTTATACCATGTCTCCAGTCTCTGACCATCCCTTGTACCATGACCATCCCTTGTACCACGCCTGCAGTCTCTGACCATCCCTTGTACCACGTCTGCAGTCTCTGACCATCCCTTGTACCATGTCTGCAGTCTCTGACCATCTCTTGTACCATGTCTGCAGTCTCTGACCATCTCTTGTACCATGTCTGCAGTCTCTGACCATCCCTTGTACCATGTCTGCAGTCTCTAAACATCTCTTGTACCATGTCTGCAGTCTCTGACCATCTCTTGTACCATGTCTGCAGTCTCTGACCATCCCTTGTACCACGTTTGCAGTCTCTGACCATCTCCTGTATCATGTCTGCATTCTCTGACCATCTCTTGTACCACGTCTGCAGTCTCTGACCATCTCTTGTACCACGTCTGCAGTCTCGGACCATCTCTTGTACCACATCTGCAGTCTCTGACCATCTCTTGTACCATGTCTGCAGTCTCTGACCATCATCTACAAACTATGGGATAGATTTATGGCATTTATATTTAAATATTTTTTACTAGTAATGACGGCGATCATTGATTTTTTAGCGGTACTGCAACATTGCAGAGGACACACCGGACACCTAATTGATTTCTGTAAGCAACACCTTATTTTCTGGCAGTGCCCCTCCCGAGACTAGACTCTGGATCTGCCCTTGGTCCCTCCATGCCACCTTTCTCTAATGGGTACCTCCATACCACCTTTCTCTAATGGGGTTCCTCCATACCACCTTTCTCTAATGGGGTCCCTCCATACCACCTTTCTCTAATGGGGTTTCTCTATACCACCTTTCTCTAATGGGGTCCCTCCATATCACCTTTCTCTAATGGGTCCCTCCATGCCACCTTTCTTTAATGGGGTCCCTCCATACCACCTTTCTTTAATGGGGTCCCTCCATACCACCTTTCTCTAATGGGTACCTCCATATCACCTTTCTCTAATGGGGTCCCTCCATACCACCTTTCTCTAATGGGTACCTCCATATCACCTTTCTCTAATGGGGTCCCTCCATACCACCTTTCTCTAACAGGTCCCTCCATACCACCGTTCTCTAACAGGTCCCTCCATACCACCTTTCTCTAACAGGGTCCCTCCATACCACCTTTCTCTAATGGGTACCTCCATATCACCTTTCTCTAATGGGGTCCCTCCATACCACCTTTCTCTAATGGGTACCTCCATATCACCTTTCTCTAATGGGGTCCCTCGATACCACCTTTCTCTAATGGGGTCCCTCCATATTACCTTTCTCTAATGGGGTCCCTCCATACCACCTTTCTCTAACAGGTCCCTCCATACCACCTTTCTCTAATGGGGTTCCTTCATACCACCTTTCTCTAACAGGGTTTCTCTATACCACCTTTCTCTAATGGGGTTTCATTCATGCCACCTTTCTTTAATGGGTACCTCCATACCACCTTTCTCTAATAGGTCCCTCCATGCCACCTTTCTTTAACGGGTACCTCCATACCACCTTTCTCTAATGGGGTTCCTCCATGCCACCTTTCTCTAATAGGGTTTCTCTATACCACCTTTCTCTAACGGGGTTCCTCCATGCAACCTTTCTCTAACAGGGTCCCTCCATACCACCTTTCTCTAATGGGGTTCCTCCATACCACCTTTCTCTAATGGGGTCCCTCCATACCACCTTTCTCTAACAGGTCCCTCCATACCACCTTTCTCTAATGGGGTTCCTTCATACCACCTTTCTCTAATGGGGTTCCTTCATACCACCTTTCTCCAACAGGGTTCTTCCATACCACCTTTCTCTAATGGGGTCCCTCCATACCACCTTTCTCTAATGGGGTCCCTCCATACCACCTTTCTCTAACGGGTACCTCCATACCACCTTTCTCTAATGGGGTTTCTCTATACCACCTTTCTCTAATGGGGTTTCTCTATACCACCTTTCTCTAACAGGGTCCCTCCATACCACCTTTCTCTAATGGATACCTCCATATCACCTTTCTCTAATGGGGTCCCTCCATACCACCTTTCTCTAATGGGGTCCCTCCATATTACCTTTCTCTAATGGGGTCCCTCCATACCACCTTTCTCTAACAGGTCCCTCCATACCACCTTTCTCTAATGGGGTTCCTTCATACCACCTTTCTCTAACAGGGTTTCTCTATACCACCTTTCTCTAATGGGGTTTCATTCATGCCACCTTTCTCTAATGGGGTTCCTTCATACCAGCTTTCTCTAATGGGGTTCTTGCATACCACCTTTCTCTAATGGGGTTCCTCCATACCACCTTTCTCTAATGGGGTTCCTCCATACCACCTTTCTCTAATGGGGTCCCTCCATACCACCGTTCTCTAACAGGGTCCCTCCATACCACCTTTCTCTAATGGGGTTCCTCCATACCACCTTTCTCTAATGGGGTCCTTCCATACCACCTTTCTCTAATGGGGTCCCTCTATACCACCTTTCTCTAATGGGGTCCCTCCATACCACCTTTCTCTAATGGGGTCCCTCTATACCACCTTTCTCTAATGGGGTCCCTCCATATTACCTTTCTCTAATGGGGTCCCTCCATACCACCTTTCTCTAACAGGGTCCCTCCATACCACCTTTCTCTAATGGGGTTCCTCCATACCACCTTTCTCTAATGGGGTCCTTCCATACCACCTTTCTCTAATGGGGTCCCTCTATACCACCTTTCTCTAATGGGGTCCCTCCATATTACCTTTCTCTAACGGGGTCCCTCCATACCACCTTTCTCTAACAGGTCCCTCCATACCACCTTTCTCTAATGGGGTTCCTTTATACCACCTTTCTCTAAAGGGGTCCCTCCATACCACCTTTCTCTAATGGGGTTCCTTTATACCACCTTTCTCTAATGGGGTCCCTTCATACCACCTTTCTCTAATGGGGTTCCTCCATACCACCTTTCTCTAATGGGGTCCCTCCATACCACCTTTCTCTAACGGGTACCTCCATATCACGTTTCTCTAATGGAGTTCCTCCATATCACCTTTCTCTAATGGGGTCCCTCCATACCACCTTTCTCTAATGGGTACCTCCATACCACCTTTCTCTAATGGGTACCTCCATACCACCTTTCTCTAATGGGTTTTCTCTATACCACCTTTCTCTAACGGGGTATCTCCATGCAACATTTCTCTAACGGGGTTTCTCCATACCACCTTTCTCTAATGGGGTTCCTCCATACCACCTTTCTCTAATGGGTACCTCCATACCACCTTTCTCTAATGGGTCCCTCCATACCACCTTTCTTTAACGGGGTCCCTCCATACCACCTTTCTCTAATGGGTACCTCCATATCACCTTTCTCTAATGGGGTCCCTCCATACCACCTTTATCTAATGGGTACCTCCATATCACCTTTCTCTGATGGGGTCCCTCCATACCACCTTTCTCTAACAGGTCCCTCCATACCACCTTTCTCTAACAGGTCCCTCCATACCACCTTTCTCTAACAGGGTCCCTCCATACCACCTTTCTCTAATGGGTACCTCCATATCACCTTTCTCTAATGGGGTCCCTCCATACCACCTTTCTCTAATGGGTACCTCCATATCACCTTTCTCTAATGGGGTCCCTCGATACCACCTTTCTCTAATGGGGTCCCTCCATATTACCTTTCTCTAATGGGGTCCCTCCATACCACCTTTCTCTAACAGGTCCCTCCATACCACCTTTCTCTAATGGGGTTCCTTCATACCACCTTTCTCTAACAGGGTTTCTCTATACCACCTTTCTCTAATGGGGTTTCATTCATGCCACCTTTCTTTAATGGGTACCTCCATACCACCTTTCTCTAATGGGTCCCTCCATGCCACCTTTCTTTAACGGGTACCTCCATACCACCTTTCTCTAATGGGGTTCCTCCATGCCACCTTTCTCTAATGGGGTTTCTCTATACCACCTTTCTCTAACGGGGTTCCTCCATGCAACCTTTCTCTAACAGGGTCCCTCCATACCACCTTTCTCTAATGGGGTTCCTCCATACCACCTTTCTCTAATGGGGTCCCTCCATACCACCTTTCTCTAACAGGTCCCTCCATACCACCTTTCTCTAATGGGGTTCCTTCATACCACCTTTCTCTAATGGGGTTCCTCCATACCACCTTTCTCTAACAGGGTCCCTCCATACCACCTTTCTCTAATGGGTACCTCCATATCACCTTTCTCTAATGGGGTCCCTCCATACCACCTTTCTCTAATGGGGTCCCTCCATATTACCTTTCTCTAATGGGGTCCCTCCATACCACCTTTCTCTAATGGGGTTCCTTCATACCAGCTTTCTCTAATGGGGTTCTTGCATACCACCTTTCTCTAATGGGGTCCCTCCATACCACCTTTCTCTAATGGGGTCCCTCTATACCACCTTTCTCTAATGGGGTCCCTCCATATTACCTTTCTCTAATGGGGTCCCTCCATACCACCTTTCTCTAACAGGTCCCTCCATACCACCTTTCTCTAATGGGGTTCCTTCATACCACCTTTCTCTAACAGGGTTTCTCTATACCACCTTTCTCTAATGGGGTTTCATTCATGCCACCTTTCTTTAATGGGTACCTCCATACCACCTTTCTCTAATGGGTCCCTCCATGCCACCTTTCTTTAACGGGGTACCTCCATACCACCTTTCTCTAATGGGGTTCCTCCATGCCACCTTTCTCTAATGGGGTTTCTCTATACCACCTTTCTCTAACGGGGTTCCTCCATGCAACCTTTCTCTAACAGGGTCCCTCCATACCACCTTTCTCTAATGGGGTTCCTCCATACCACCTTTCTCTAATGGGGTCCTTCCATACCACCTTTCTCTAATGGGGTCCCTCTATACCACCTTTCTCTAATGGGGTCCCTCCATACCACCTTTCTCTAATGGGGTCCCTCTATACCACCTTTCTCTAATGGGGTCCCTCCATATTACCTTTCTCTAATGGGGTCCCTCCATACCACCTTTCTCTAACAGGGTCCCTCCATACCACCTTTCTCTAATGGGGTTCCTCCATACCACCTTTCTCTAATGGGGTCCTTCCATACCACCTTTCTCTAATGGGGTCCCTCTATACCACCTTTCTCTAATGGGGTCCCTCCATATTACCTTTCTCTAACGGGGTCCCTCCATACCACCTTTCTCTAACAGGTCCCTCCATACCACCTTTCTCTAATGGGGTTCCTTTATACCACCTTTCTCTAATGGGGTCCCTCCATACCACCTTTCTCTAATGGGGTTCCTTTATACCACCTTTCTCTAATGGGGTCCCTCCATACCACCTTTCTCTAATGAGGTTCCTCCATACCACCTTTCTCTAATGGGGTCCCTCCATACCACCTTTCTCTAACGGGTACCTCCATATCACGTTTCTCTAATGGAGTTCCTCCATATCACCTTTCTCTAATGGGGTACCTCCATACCACTTTTCTCTAATGGGTACCTCCATACCACCTTTCTCTAATGGGTACCTCCATACCACCTTTCTCTAATGGGTTTTCTCTATACCACCTTTCTCTAACGGGGTATCTCCATGCAACATTTTTCTAACAGGGTTTCTCCATACCACCTTTCTCTAATGGGGTTCCTCCATACCACCTTTCTCTAATGGGTACCTCCATACCACCTTTCTCTAATGGGTACCTCCATACCACCTTTCTCTAATGGGTACCTCCATACCACCTTTCTCTAATGGGTACCTCCATACCACCTTTCTCTAATGGGTTTTCTCTATACCACCTTTCTCTAACGGGGTATCTCCATGCAACATTTCTCTAACGGGTTTTTCTATACCACCTTTCTCTAATGGGGTTCCTCCATACCACCTTTCTCTAATGGGTCCCTCGATACCACCTTTCTCTAATGGGTACCTCTATACCACCTTTCTCTAATGGGTTTTCTCTATAACACCTTTCTCTAACGGGGTATCTCCATGCAACATTTCTCTAACGGGGTTTCTCCATACCACCTTTCTTTAATGGGGTCCCTCCATACCACCTTTCTCTAATGGGGTCCCTCCATACCACCTTTCTCTAATGGGGTTCCTCCATACCACCTTTCTCTAATGGGGTTCCTCCATACCACCTTTCTCTAATGGGGTTCCTCCATACCACCTTTCTCTAACGGGGTTCCCTCCATATCACCTTTCTCTAACGAGTACCTCCATACCACCTTTCTCTAATGGGGTACCTCCATACCACCTTTATTTAATAGGGTTCTTCCATACCACCTTCTAATGGGGTACGTCCATACCTCCTTTCCCTAATGGGGTTCGTCCATACCACCTTTCTCTAACAGGTACCTCCATATCACGTTTCTCTAATGGAGTTCCTCCATATCACCTTTCTCTAATGGGGTCCCTCCATACCACCTTTCTCTAATGGGTACCTCCATACCACCTTTCTCTAATGGGTTTTCTCTATACCACCTTTCTCTAACGGGGTATCTCCATGCAACATTTCTCTAACGGGGTTTCTCCATACCACCTTTCTCTAATGGGGTTCCTCCATACCACCTTTCTGTAATGGATACCTCCATACCACCTTTCTCTAATGGGTACCTCCATACCACCTTTCTCTAATGGGTACCTCCATACCACCTTTCTCTAATAAGTTTTCTCTATACCACCTTTCTCTAACGGGGTACCTCCATGCAACATTTCTCTAACGGGGTTTCTCCATACCACCTTTCTCTAAAGGGGTTCCTCCATACCACCTTTCTCTAATGGGTCCCTCCATACCACCTTTCTCTAATGGGTACCTCCATACCACCTTTCTCTAATGGGTTTTCTCTATACCACCTTTCTCTAACGGGGTATCTCCATGCAACATTTCTCTAACGGGGTTTCTCCATACCACCTTTCTCTAATGGGGTCCCTACATACCACCTTTCTCTAATGGGGTCCCTCCATACCACCTTTCTCTAATGGGGTCCCTCCATACCACCTTTCTCTAATGGGGTTCCTCCATACCACCTTTCTCTAATGGGGTTCCTCCATACCACCTTTCTCTAATGGGGTTCCTCCATACCACCTTTCTCTAACGAGTACCTCCATACCACCTTTCTCTAATGGGGTACCTCCATACCACCTTTATTTAATAGGGTTCTTCCATACCACCTTCTAATGGGGTACGTTTATACCTCCTTTCCCTAATGGGGTTCGTCCATACCACCTTTCTCTAATGGGGTATCTCCATACCACCTTTCTCTAATGGGGTTCCTCCATACCACCTGTCTCTAATGGGGTTCCTCCATACCACCTGTCTCTAATGGGGTCCCTCCATATCACCTTTCTCTAATGGGGTTCCTCCATACCACCTTTCGAGAGGACCGTTTGTTGGCTCGAAAATCCAAGGCCAGCCCATTTTCCACTGCAACAGAGCTCCACGAGACCTGGTCACCTGAAGTCCCTGTGTCAACCAGAACAGTTTGTCGGATTCTGTCTCGAAATGGCCTCCATGGTCGAATCAGTGCCCATAAGCCAGCACTAAACAAAAGACAATTGAAAAACCGTGTGGCATTTGCCAAGAGCCACAGCCTGCTAAAAGTATGGACTCTGGAAAAGTGTCAGAAGGTGGAGTTTTCAGATGAATCATCTGTTGAATTACACCACAGTCGCCGTAAATATTGCAGGAGACCTAGTGGAACCCGCATGGAGCCGAAATTTACCCAGAAAACAGTGAAGTTTGGTAAAAGGCAAAATCATGGTCTGGGGTTACATTCAGTATGGGGGTGTGCGAGGGATCTGCATGGTGGAAGGCAACATCAATAGTCTAAAATACCAAGAAATCTTAGCTACCTCTTATATTCCCAACCATAAAAAAGGCCAAATTTTGCAGCAGGATGGTGCTCCATCGCATACTTCCATCTCCACATACAAGTTCCTTAAGGCCTTAAGGCGAAGAAGATCAAGATGCTCCAGGATTGGCCAGCCCGGTCACCAGACATGAACATCATTGAGCATATGTGGTCCCACCCCTCCATGTTTATAATCTACTACTATATAAAGTAATGTGAATGTCACCGGCGCAAAGGAGTTTTATATATATATATGTATATATATATATACGTCCTTTTTTCCCCACAAATAGAGCTTTCTTTTGGTGGTACTTGTTCACCTCTGCGGTTTTTATTTTTTGCGCTATAAACAAAAAAAGAGCGACAATTTAAAAAATATATATATATTTTTTACTTGTTGCTATAATAAATATCCCAATTTTTTTTTTAAAAAACTATTTTTTTTCTCAGTTAAGGCCCATACGTATTTTTCGACGTATTTTTGTAAAAAAAAAACGCAATAAGCGACTGGTTTTGCGCAAAAGTTATAGCGCCTACAAAATAGGGGACAGAATTATGATTTTTTTTAATGATTTTTTTTTTTACTAGTAATGGCGGTGATCTGCGATTTTTATTGGGACTGCGATGTTATGGCGGACACATCGGACACTTTTGACATAAATTTGGCACCATTCACATTTATACAGCGATCAGTGCTATAAAAATGCACTAATTACTGTATAAATGTGACTGGCAGTGAAGGGGTTAAATGTATTCCCTCATTGTGTTCTTACTGTGTGGGGTGAGGGGACTGACTGGGGGAGGTGACCGATGCTGTGTCCCTATGTAAAGGGACACAGATCGGTCTCCTCTCTCCCTGACAGCACGTGGAGCTCTGTGTTTACACACAGAACTCCACGTCCTGCTGCGTCACCGACGATCGCGTGTGTCTGGCGGACATCGCGCCCGCCAGGCACACGCATCAGCTCCCGAACGATGCGCCGGGCACGTCGTTTCCCCGCTGCGTGCCCCCAGCGGCCCGCACAGGGAACAACAACAACAGGAGGTCCACCCGGCACTTGAGAGCCGCGCTGTGGACGTCTTTCGACCATAGCGCTGATCTCAAGTGGTTAAAGGGTCACTAAAGGAATTTTGTTTTTTTGCTGAAATGACTGTTTACAGGGTAAAGAGACATAAAAGTTAACTGATTCCTTTTAAAAATGATTACAAATAGATAAAAAATTAATCATATAATGTGCCTGCAGGTTAGTTTCACTTTTAAACTGGTTTCATGTTCCTGTGAACTAGAGAGACACACAGAACAAAAACAAACAAATCCAGGGCAGTGTTTTGTTTTTAAAATGAATCTGATTGGTTCTGTTAAGTTTTAGACACACAGTAATGACAGCTTAGACCACAGTGAAAAGCTCTCAGTACTGTGGTTATAAGGAAATAGACAACCAGGAAGTGTGGAGATCACAGCAGTTTTACAGCAACTTCAAAGCAAAAACGAGCAATAAGGACATGAAACCAGTACTGCAGTAAGGTAAAGGAAGCTATTTAGCTAAAAAAAAAAAATTCCTTTAGTGATCCTTTAAAGGAGTTCTCCAAGCTAAAACTTTTAACCCCCGCTGTGCCCGGGCTGTAAAACTATACAAAACAAACTTTCACTTACCTGCCTACGATCCCCTGTTGTTCCGATATCGCCGTCCTGTTCTCCGGTCCCGGTCTCTTCCACTTCCTGCGGGTCGGTGACTCACAGTGCGCTCAGCCTATCAGCGGCCGCGACGGGACATTGCTGCGGCCGCTGATAGGCTGAGCGCACTGTGAGTCACCGACCCGCAGGAAGTGGAACAGACCGGGACCGGAGAACGTGAAGGCGATATCGGAACAACGGGGGATCATAGGCAGGTAAGTGAAAGTTTATTTTGTATAGTTTTACAGCCCGGGCACAGCGGGGGTTAAAAGTTTTAGCTTGGAGAACTCCTTTAAGGAATCCGTTGTGAGAGGGAGAAGCAGGACAAATCCAGTGGCTATCAAAAAAGCAATAACTTGGGGCCTTTTATTGTGCGGGGTCTGGTGAGTGTTCAATCTAGCCGTTGGTGATGGTGGCACGTGTTTATCGGGTGGAAGAAACAGTTGCACCTTTAATAACCTATTTTTAAATATCGAGTGTATGGAGCACTACCACTAGTGGACATTTTTTTATTTTGAAACGCATTGCACATCCTTTTGGAGCACTGCTAGCAGTGGACTTTTCACTATTAGAACACTTTGTGAATTGATTTTTTTTGTTTGCTGTTCCATATTGACAATTGTTTGCTGTTTTATATTGATAACTGTTTGCTGTTTTATATTACAATTCCTAGTATTTTGCATATTGCACATGTAAGGTGTTTTGATAGCATTCATATTCTAATGGTCTTTTGTATTTACACATAGGTTTTACACATATATATTTTTTCTTGATTGTTTATCCATTTAGCATATTTATTAGCAACTTTGCACTTAATCTAGCACGTTATTTGCAGCATTTGCACATAATTTAGCACTTAGTCTAATAGTATCTAATTTTTTGCATATATAGGGCCGGATTCAGATAGAAGATACGACGGCGTATCTCCTGATACGCCGTCGTATCTCTGAGTGCTGGCCGTCGTATCTATGCGCCTGATTCATAGAATCAAGTTACGCATAGATATCCCTAAGATCCGACTGGTGTAAGTGTTTTACACCGTCGTATCTCAGGCTGCATTCTCACGCTGGCCACTAGGTGGCGCTTCTGTATAGTTACGCAAGGAATATGCTAAATAGGTATTTACGTCGATTCAGAAACGTAAGTCCCGCCGGCGTTTTTTTTTACGTTGTTTGCGTTAGGCTTTTTCCGGCGTAAAGTTACCCCTGCTATATGAGGCGTAGCGAATGTCAAGTATGGACGTCGTTCCCGCGCCGAGTTTTGAAATGTTTGCGTAAGTCGTTCGCGAATAGGGCTTTGCGTAAGTTACGTTCACGTTGAAACCAAAGAGGCTTTGCGGCATAATTTCGAGCATGCGCACTGGGATTTTTCCACATAAAACGTCAAATACGCGGGGTCAAGGGAAATTTAAATAGAACACGCCCCCAACATCCCCATTTGAATTAGGCAGGCTTACGCCACCACACATACTTTACGCCGCCGTAACTAAGGGCGCAAGTTGGTTCTGAATACGGAACTTGCGCCCAAAGTTACAGCGGCGTAACGCCTGCAGAAAGATGCGATCATCTTTCTGAATCCGGCCCATAATCCACTAATACTGTTTTTTGTAATTCTGCTCACTTCCTTTCCTACTGACACCACAGGAAGTGAGGGGAACCTCCCCAATGGGGACCCAGAGAGGAATAAAAACTTTTCAAGGAATCTAACCTGTTCACACTCCACTAAAAATGGATGCTTTGTTATGGATGCTATTCTGCTGCCAAAAAATGATCCTTCAATAGTCTCTATATTTTAAACATTTTTTTTACAGAAAGAAAACAAAAACAGAACACTCTGCTCACACTCTACTAAAAATGGATGCTCTGTTCTATTCTGCTGCCAAAAAATGATCCCTCAATAGTCTCAATATTTTGCATTTTACAGAAAGAAAACAAAAATAGTTTAATCTAAAATTTATAGCGAGTGAACACAAATAACGATAAAAAAAAAAAAAAAATTTACAAAATGAACATCCCGATCTAAAAAAGATGTTTCGCCACCACTAAGAGCCGGTTCACACAGGGACGGCACGACTTGCCGAGCGACTCGGCAAGGCGATCTGCACACGACTTCAGAGGCGACTTGCAAAATGACTTCTGTATTGAAGTGAATGCAAGTCGCCCTGAAGTTGTCCCAAAGTAGTACAGAAACCTTTTACTAAGTTGGAGCGACTTGAGTCGCTCCTTTTAGAACGGTTCCAATGTACAGAACGGAGCGCGACTTGTCAGGCGGCCAAGTCGCCTGACGAGTCGCGTCTGTGTGAACCAGCTCTAAGAGAATGGAAGTGTTTGTGATATTGGAAGATGAGAGAAATGCATAGAATAATGCATAGAATGCATTAGGCCCCTTTCACATTGGCGGACCGTTCGTCCGTTTATTACAAGTCCGTTTACGGACTTGTAATGCATCCCTATGGGATCGCGTCCGTTAGCGGATGGAGCATCCGCTAACGTCCGCGTCCGTCAGGATCCGTTTTTTCGGACGGAAGAAAACCCGATTTTTCTTCCGTCTGGCGGAACGCATCGGATGAAGACGGACAGACGGTCCGTCTTCATCCGATTCCCCATAGGGGAGAGCGGAGGAAAGACAGGGCGTCTCTGCACAGTGTGCGGGGACCGCCCTGTCCGCCGACAGCTCAGCGGGGATTACGGACGATCCCCGCTGAGCCGACGGACACACACGGAGCGGACACAAAAACGGTCTTAAGGTGACAAGAGGCCTTAAGGTGAAAAACCTTAAAGTGGTTGTAAAGCCTAAACTTTTTTTCCATAATCCATTCCTTGCATTAAGGTAAAAAAAAAATTAGGCTTCTGCATCCCCACTCACCCCCCTCCTTTTACTTACCTGAGCCCACATTCAATCCAGAGCCGTGCATGCCTGCTGCTCTTCTCTCCCCTCAATTCCGGGACACAGCAGTGGGGCTCGGGTGCCCCCATGGGAAGCAGCTTCCTATCTGTCACTGGACAGAGAGGAGGGGCCAGGAGCGCTGACATGGACCCAAAAAGTAGAGGTTCACCAGCGATTTGTGCAATTCCGTTGCACAGAGCAGGTAAGTATAGAGATGTTTGTTATTAAATACGAAAAAAAAAAAAAAATTACGTTAAGACTTTAGAATCACTTTAAAGTGATTGTAAAGGTTCAGTTTTTTTTTTTTATTAACAAACATGTCATACTTAACTCCACTATGCAGTTAGTTTTGCACAGAGTGGCCCTGAACATCCTCTTCTGGGGTCCCACGGCGGCTCTCGCGGCTCCTCCCCGCATTAGATTACCCCCTTTAGGAAGCTCTCCTCCGAGGGGGTTACCTTGCGGGCGCACACCTGTGTCATACACTCTGCGTCCATAGACGCGAGTGTATGACTTGGCCCCAACCCCAGCGTCCGCTTCATTGGATTTGATTGACAGCAGAGGGAGCCAGTAGATCAATGTTCATACTTAGTATGAACACACTGGTCGGAAAGTGGTTAATTAAAAATTAATATAAAATTCCCTGAGAACTTTATATATTTTCCTAGTTAAGGGGAATGTTTCATTACAGGATTTATTTGTATATACTGTTTTTGGGGTGAAGCTAGAAGACCCCTGATGTCTCCATTGAGAGGACCTTGACACTACTGTCACATAAGGGGCTTGTCAGTACATACATACAGCCATGGCCAAAAGTTTTGAGAATGACACAAATACTAATTTTACCAAAGTCTGCTGCCTCAGTTTTTGAGATGGGAAATTGCATATACTCCAGAATGTTATGAAGAGTGCTCAGACGAATTGCAAAGTTCCTCTTTGCCATGAAAATGAACTTAATCCCATAAAAAAATATTCCACTGCATTTGTGAAGAAGGCTTCAGGGTGCCCAAGAAAGTCCAGCAAGCGTCAGGACCGTCTCCTAAGAGCCGGTTCACACTGGGGCGGCACGACTTCGGGGGCGACTCGGCAAGGCGACCTGAAGACGACTTCAGATCCGACTTGCAAAATGACTTCTGTATAGAAGTCAATGCAAGTCCCCCCGAGTCACCCCCAAAGTCGTGCAAGAACCTTTTTCTAAGTCGGAGCGACTTGCGTCGCTCCTATTAGAACGGTTCTATTCACTACAATGGGACGCGACTTGTCAGGCGGCTGAGTCGCCTGACGAGTCGCCCCATTGTGAACCGGGTCTAAAGAGGATTCAGCTGCGGGATCGGAGTGCCACCAGTGCAGAGCTTGCTCAGGAATGGCAGCAGGCAGGTGTGAGCGCATCTGCACGCACAGTGAGGCGAAGACATTTGGAAGATGGCCTGGTGTTAAGAAGGGCAGCAAAGAAGCCACTTCTCTCCAAAAAAAAATCAGGGACAGATTTATCTTCTGCAGAAAATATGGTGAATGGACTGCTCAGGACTGGGGCAAAGTCATATTCTCCGATGAAGCCTCTTTCCGATTGTTTGGGGCATCAGGAAAAAGGCTTGTCCGGAGAAGAAAAGGTGAGCCCTACCATCAGTCCTGTGTCATGCCAACAGTAAAGCATCCTGAGACCATTCATGTGTGGGGTTGCTTCTCATCCAAGGCTCACTCACAATTTTGCCCAAAAACACAGCCATGAATAAAGAATGGTACCAAAACACCCTCCAACAGCAACTTCTTCCAACAATCCAACAACAGTTTGGTGAAGAACAATGCATTTTCCAGCACGATGGAGCACCGTGCCATAAGGCAAAAGTGATAACTAAGTGGCTCGGGGACCAAAACGTTGACATTTTGGGTCCATGGCCTGGAAACTCCCCAGATCTTAATCCCATTGAGAACTTGTGGTCAATCCTCAAGAGGCGGGTGGACAAACAAAAACCCACTAATTCTGACAAACTCCAAGAAGTGATTATGAAAGAATGGGTTGCTATCAGTCAGGAATTGGCCCAGAAGTTGATTGAGAGCATGCCCGGTCGAATTGCAGAGGTCCTGAAAAAGAAGGGCCAACACTGCAAATACTGACTCTTTGCATAAATGTCATGTAATTGTCGATTAAAGCCTTTGAAACGTATGAAGTGCGTGTAATTAAATTTCACTACATCACAGAAACAACTGAAACAAAGATCTAAAAGCAGTTTAGCAGCAAACTTTGTGAAAACAAATATTTGTGTCATTCGCAAAACTTTTGGCCACAACTGTATATACATGGTTAGGACAAATGTTAATACATTAACACCTATTACACATCCCTACACACACACCCAAAGTGGAAGAAGTAGCCATAGAGCCCCTTCCAGCCTTGCAAATGTGGCCTGTGCATCCACCCCCGGTCATGAAAGGATTAAATAAAAGAGGAAGCAATTCAAATGTAAATATACCAATTTTTTATTGTGTGTTTATGAAAGTATAATTATGGGCCTATACCAGGGTTTGACAAATTTGCTTGGAGCCAGCTAAAAAAGTTAGGAGCCAGAAAACGCGCCCCGTCCCGCCGAGCTTGCGCGCAGAAGTAAACGCATTCGCGAGTAGCGCCTGCATATGTAAACGGTATTCAAACCACACATGTCAGGTATTGCCGCAATCGATAGAGCGAGAGCAATAATTCTAGCCTCAAAACTCTGGACTGGCACCAAAGAGAGTGACGCACCTTTCCCTAGGTGAACAGCAGTCAAAATTGCCAACGTGTTTCAGCCATCAGGCCTTAATCAAAAATGCCATTATTAAAGGGGTTGTAAAGCACGTTCATCTGCTTACATTGATCGGTGTGTTTGAAGTCATCCACTTATTGCTGTTGAAGATCTGGTCTCACAGGGGATACATCCAGGGATTATATCAAGCTTTGTTGCTCTCTGAGCGCATGCTCCTTAGGGTTCAACTTTTCTGATAAGCCTCAGCTTATTTGGTGGCGGTCTCTTCACAGTATATGGGAACACCATTTGGCTTTTCCGGTCTACATAGGATTATTCACCTTTTGGAAGTTCACGTTTTTCAACCTATATGTTTATATAGGACTTTTATATTGGACATTCACTCATATATGAATATATATTTTTTTCATGTATTGTGATATCACATCACTCACATGGTGATTTTCACACACCCAGTCACAGGTTTAATTGTATGTTATTTATAGTTATTCACTATTTGGGTTATCACTTAGCGCTACAATTTATATGTTCTGTTTGTTTCTTTCCATTTGTCTATTGGTTTTTGTAGCTGCTCATATATTTAGGATAGCGTGGATTTATTTTGTTTTGAATAATTCTAGCCCTAGTAACTCAAAACATGCAACCTGTAGAATTTTTTAAACGTCGCCTATGGAGATTTTAAAAGGTAAAAGTTTGTCGCCATTCCACGAGCGGACGCAATTTTGAAGCCTGACATGTTGGGTATCAATTTACTCAGCGTAACATTATCTTTCACAATATAAAAAAAATTGTACTGACTTTACAGGCGTCTTATTTTTTAATTAAAAAGAGTGTATTTTTTCCCCAAAAGTATTTTATTTTCTAGGGTGTTAGAATAAAAAATATATATAATGTTTGGGGGCTCTAATTAGAGGGAAGGAGATGGCAGTGAAAAACACATTAAAATTGCTGGATTGCCGTTTTACTTGTAATGCCAATGGCCACCACAAGATCACATAAGGAAGCTTAGGCCTGCAGAAGGACGCAAAGCCGCGGCCTTGATCGCGCGGTTTGGGCGCACGGAGACACAGGATCCTGCGACTCCGTACACACACACACACACACACACACACACACACACACACAAACTCTGTTTAACTAGTTAAGCCCCGAGCCTGTTTTTGTGATTCGGTGTTTACGAGACTAAAACATTTTTTTTTGCTATAAAATTACTTAAAACCCCCAAACATTATATATTTTTTTTCTAACACCCTAGAGAATAATTGTCACACCGTATTTGCGCAGCGGTCTTACAAGCACACTTTTTTTGAAAAAAAATCACTTTTTTAAATAAAAAAATAAGACAACAATAAATTTGGCCCAATTTTCTTACATATTGTGAAAGATAATGTTACGCCGAGTAAAATGATACCCAACATGCCACGCTTAAAAATTGCGCCCGCTCGTGGCATGGCGTCAAACTTTTACCCTTAAAAATCTCAATAGGCGACGTTTAAAAAATTCTACAGGTTGCATTTTTTGAGTTACAGAGTAGGTCTAGGGCTAGAATTATTGCTCTCGCTCTAACTATCGCGGCGATACCTCACTTATGTGGTTTGAACACCGTTTTCATATGCAGGCACTACTCGCGTATGCGTTCGCTTCTGCGCGCGAGCTCGTCGGGACGGGGCGCTTTAACATTTTTTTGGGGGTTTTCGTATTTATTTTTATTTATTTTACAATTTTTAACACTGAAATAAAAAAAAAAATAATTATCACAAAAAAAAAAATGTTTCTTTAAGATGCTGGGCGGGACTCACGTTTTGACGTCACTTCTGCCCAGCAGAGCGATGGGGACGGGTGAAGGACATTTTTCCCTCACTCGCATCCCCAGTCAGCAGCCGAGCGCACCCGATCGCCTCCGACCGCTAAGGTAAGCGGCGGAGGGCGCGGGAGAGGGGCCCCTCTCCCACCACCGATAACGGCGATCTCGCGGCAAATCCGCCGCGGATACCGCAGTTATCGTTGACAGGACCGCCCACTGAAGAGATGAATATCTCGGTTGTGGCAGCAGCTGCTGCCGTTACCGAGATATCCATCTTTAAAGTGCCGACGTATAACGACGGTGGGCGGTTGGTAACTAGTTAAACCAAGAGTCCTTTGGTTAAATCAATTGGCCAGAAGTGAAGATCTAGTGATCGCCCTTTTTGCTTACACACGCTTGACCAAGAGATTCCAAGCCTGCCCACCACGGCAAGGTAGACTCTTCTAGGGCAGGACCTACACTAAGCTACCCTACTGGATGCCAGTCATCATTTTTCTAATGTTGGATGTATGTTTGTAGTAGGCCTCATTCTATAATCTGTGTGTGCGATCTACTCTCTCCTAATTTGGTTGTCTGTCTGTGTGCATCTCTCTAAAGAATGGACCAGTCAGTATATGTACATCTGGACATCTTCTGTTAGTGTAGGACAGTGCATGCCAGTCATTGTATGTTGACCAGTGTGTCAGTAAATAAATGTTAGTTCTGTTTTTACCTGGGCACGTAGCCAAACTCATCTTCTGTCTGTTGGAGAATTTGCGGTTCTGCCATCTCATTATTACTCATCTGGTAACCCTGCCCCAAGATACCGTTTTGGAAATATGTATTCTCTTTTCTTTCCGCAGTACTAATATACTCATTTCCTGCAACCTGGCTACAGCTCTTCTCTTGCATCATGAATCCTGGGATCCAGTCCACAGACCTTTTATAGTTCAGTTTAATTGCAGCTATTAAGGCCATTGCTATGGCAGATCGACCTTCCTCCAAAATCTCAACATGCAAACATAATATGGCCTCTTGCTCACGATACTAATCTTTAAGCAACTGCTTTTTTTTTTGACGTAATTTCAGGTTTTTGTTTTGCGCATATTTCCTTTCGCGCATTTGCCCACACAATACATTCCTTAAGAAAGTTCATAAACATTTATTCTTATAAGTGCGTTTTGCACATACTGGCGCAAAATACTGACTGGGAATACAGACCTTCCTTCTCTTTTTTTTGCTCAAGAATACGCAGCGCTTGTTTACATGTCTGTGTACAGGCCCATTGTAAACCATGGGCTGCATTTTAGATCAGTTAACTAATCTTTTTCAAGCTGCAATGTGCAAGAGACCTACTGTATGAGATCATGTTTGCAAAAAAAATTAGAGCACACACAATTTTCTGGAAGCAATGAAATAAATGGCTGCACCATCCAGCCTGTAGCAACAAACCAGCATCTTCCCCATTCTTACAAGTTTTAGCATTTCAGAGATATCATAATCTATCTCTACAATAAATTCTAACCAGTCTTATATATCAGGTTGTATAGCCATATTTGCTATCCATGTTTATATATTGCTTTATGTTTTCTTGACCATGACCATTAAATTGTTCTCTTTCGATTACTTACTACTTTGTATTTGTTGGGGATCCCCTCCTTGTTTTTTGTTGTCACCGATAGATTCCTGATCAATCTACTTGAGCAGAACCACTTCTTATGTTGAACAATTGTGTTTGGTCTGTTACTGTACACATTTTGTAACTTTTTTTTTTTATTTTACAAATAAAATAAAATTAGAGTAAAAAAAATTAATAATAATTCTTTATTTGTAAAAAAAAAAAAACACATCTTTCATTTTATTATTCAAATAAAATACAATTCCAGTAAAAAAAAATCAAAAAAAACATTTCCTTGTTAAAAAAAAAAAAACACAACACACATTAAATTGTGCACTTTGCCTGGTGCATCACAGTACTCTTATTTTTACATATAGTGTCCCATGTCACACCACTATATAGACTGCAGGGGAACCCTCTGATGAAGCCACACCTGTGACATAGCATGTAGGGGCAGGAGCCGGTGACGTAATTGGAAGGAGTCACGTGACAGTGGAAAAGAGCAGGCCGTAGTATGAAAATTTTGCTGGCCTCAAGGGGATAGTGGTGTCTGTTTGGACAACATATTTGATGTATACATAAGTAGCAGTCTATGGTGGTGTGACCTCAGACAGTATACTGTATGTAAAAACAAGATCTGAATACTGTGGTGCACCAGGGAAAGTGCACAATTTAATGTGAGTATGTTTATCTGTATTTTAAAATAAAGTGGTATTTTTATGGAAAACGCTATGATCTTTTAATTATATTTTTTGTATCCGTCTCTTGGAAAGAATAGTAATATGAGATGACATCTACTGTATAAATACAGCAGCCCTCTCGTTTGTCCTTAAAGGGACAGGTGCATTATGGCTGGATTTTTATTAGGTCAATTTCATGAGGTGAGCTACTAGTTGTGGTGGTGGTATAAGAATCACAAGGTTTGATGGTACTTCACAGAAGAGGTTTGAAGAAGTTAAAGGAGAAGTACAGTCAAAGCTTGTTTGGCTGTACTTCTGCTGTGGGTCATAGGAGTGCAATTTGTTCTGCTAAAGGCTGCTATCGGCTGATTTCACAAAGCCAGTCCAGGCTCGGGCAAGATCATGGCAGTGAAGTCGGGATCCACCCACATGCTATCAGGGGATGCCATACACAGACATCCAATACAGGTGATCAGATCATTGGGCTGCACCAAGGAATCAAGAACAAACAAGTGAAAAAGTAAGTTTATTTAACCACCTCCCACCCGGCCACTGCACATATATACGATGGGTGCTTCCTCCTTCTGAGTGGACGTTCAGGAACGTCCCTCAGAAGAAGAGGGATCGCGCGCATGCCCGCTTAGTGGCGTGATTTTGCGCAGTGGCACGATCCCAATGCGCTCATGTCACCCAGACGCGACTCATCTCTGATTGGCAGGAGGGCTCTGTGATTAGCCCTCCTGATCACATGACAGCTGTGTCAAATCACAGCCATCATGTGATGTAACTAGAGAGCCGGTTGCTAGGCGATCAGCTCTCCTTACACGGAAGTTGTCAATGAAGAGAGGAGAGCGGATCGCTGCAGCCGGACGGTGATCAGTATGAGCCGTTTTATTTACAGCTTTTTACACACTGCCCCACACAGTGTAAAAACACCTGTCCCCCACATATGTCCCAATAATCATCTGTGTACATATGTCCGTGATCACACAAACCAATTACTATACACTTAACAGGATTTTTTTTTACCAAAGACATGTAGCAGAATACATTTTGCTTCAGAATAGCTGGAATTCTAAAGCATTTGAGCCTTGGTTAAGGGCAGGCTTATAAAGTCCAGCAAAACCACATCAGGTGTGCTTGATAGCTGGTTGGCAGTCTTGGCATGGAGATACTTGCTGGTGGCCATCAGAACTACACCCACTGGTGCAGAACGTAACAGCGCCACCAGTAGATGAACCCAGTAATGACACTGCTCCTGACACATGCCTGGACTGGCATCCGGCTTAGGCTCTCGTCATGATGCTGAGAGCTTGAGCCGGCCATTCCCCCGCCCCTCCACAGCCCAGTGCTCCAGTGAGTGTGGGGCCGGGGAGACAGCGGTGACTGGCAGTCACCAGATCTCTGCTCAGGAAACACTGAGAACCGTGCCTAGCTGGTGCTTGCTAACTGTGTGGCTTGGTTTGACTGGATGAAGACAAAGATCAGTGTTCCTGCATTGCAGGAACACAAGATCTTTATCTTCTCCCCTGTCAGATTGGCAATCTGCCATGTTTAAATAGGCAGAACGCCGTTCTGCCTCTCTAGGAAACAATCGTGGGTGGCCGACGACCATTTGGTCCGCCGGACCTGCTGGTTGGCTCCCCCTCTGTTCAATCAGCGCACGATCACGTGCATGCCTCCAGTGTCTATTGCATGAAATGGTGTACAGGTAAATCATTTTGTAGCCGACCTGCCACAGTACAAGTACGTTGAGGTTAAAGAGTTGATTTGGTGGTTTGCATTTCTTATATATAGGGCATAGAAGACTTTGGCAGCACTGCATCTGACAACGTCCTTTGCTGATGAGAAAATACGTTGGGCGGGGCTCTGCTTTTGACATAAATTCCTCTCTTTTGAATGCACACTTACCCCCTGAAAAAGTGTGCAAGGCATTTCACAGATAATCTGAGGTGGAAAATAAAATGTTCTAAGCCATCAATACATAGAAACATTACCCGCCACTTTTCTTTTAAGTCCAACACCAAAGCATGGTCCTGGTTAACAGGACCATGGTGCATGAATACTTTAACCTGTGTCATGTGTGTTAAGGTAAACCGTTGTTCAACAAAACTGAGGGGACTGGATGAAAGGCTTCCAGCCAACAAAAAGTGTAAGTAACAAAACTGAGTCACATCTTAAACCAAATTTTTAAAGCTTGCGTTGTTCGCACCTGTTGATCAACATGCAAGTACATTTTTAATCAATTTTGTTTTCAAGAAACACCTCTTGAGAAACAGAGACCAAATTACTGAATCTTTCTGCTGGTCTTTACTCTGAGTTTTGGTGGGAGGGGCTAAAAGGCACATCTAAAAAAGGGATGCGTTTTTCTCTCCCATGTCATGCATTGTGAGAGGCAGATAATGGGCAGCATGGAGCAGGAGAGGAAAATAATTGCTCACTGAATCAATTCAAACAGTAAATTAACATGGGCGTAAAGGGGTTGTAAAGGTGCATTTTATTTCCTAAATTGCTTCCTTTACCTTAGTGCAATCCTCCTTCACTTACCTCATCCTTTGATTTTGCTTTTAAATGTCTTAATTTCTTCTGAGAAATCCTCACTTCCTGTTCTTCTGTCTGTAACTCCACACATAAATCCAATTTTTCTCCCTGGTGTGGAGTGTCGTGCTTGCCCCCTCCCTTGGACTACAGGAGAGTCAGGACACCCACTAACACATAGCTCCTTTCTCATCTGCAACGTAAAGAGCGTCCTGACTCTCCTGTAGTCCAAGGTTGGGGGCGAGCACGACACTCCACACCAGGGAGAAAGCCTTGCATTACTGTGTGGAGTTACAGACAGAAGAACAGGAAATGAGGATTTCTCTGAAGAAATAAGGATATTTAAAAGCAAAATCAAAGGATGAGGTAAGTGAAGGAAGTGATTTAGGGGGAAAAAAAATTGTACCTTTACAACCCCCTTTAAGGTAGCTGCTGCAGCTTCAACTGGTTTTATTGTAGAGGCAATTTTACAGGAAATACTGTATTTATCAGAGTATAACACACACTTTCTCTCCTGAAAATCGGGGGCAAAGCAGGGATGCGTGTTATATGCCGACAGCGTACCTCACAGAGCCGTCATCTCCTCTCCGCTCGCCTCCCACGTCACACACACAGTGCCGCCTCCGCCACTGGTATTGGACCAGTGTTCTGCCTATGACAGTAGCTGGTCCAATGCCGATGGCGGAGGCGGGACTGTGCATGTGTAACGTGAGAGATGAGTGGAGAGGAGATGACGGCTCAGTGATTTCCTGATTCATGATGCTGGTGAGGGAGATGGGGAGGCTTTATTGGAGACAATAATCAGGCTGCATTGGAGACAATAATCAGGCTGCATTGGAGACAATAATCAGGCTGCAGATGGACATTGATGGGCACTGACCCTTAATTTGCTTCAAAGTTGTTTAATTTAAAAATGTTTCCTGAAACTTCTCTTAAAATTAGGTTGCATGTTATACGCCGATAAATACAGTAATAAATGGTTCAAGCACAGGAGAGGACTTGCTACAATTGTTAGGCATAAAACAAAGGAAGGCTGAGATTTTCTATAATTGATATTAATGCTTTAATTCCAAAAGGATCAGCAGAAGGTGTTTCTCAAGCATGAGGCACAATTAGTAGCCCCCTCACTGGGGAGGAGAGAACCTGGCCTTTCAACCATGGATTTACCGCCGTTTGGTAAGAGGAAGCATTTTAAGATCTATAAATGATTTTTATTGATTTTTTTTTCTAGAAAGGAACAGAGAAAGCATTCTTCATCTATTTGTCAAGGAGGGTGTTTTTTTTTTCTCTTTTCGTTTTTCGGTACGTAACTGAGAAACTGTGAATTAGTGGAAAATTTTGAAAAACAACGATGTGTGCAAGTAAATAAATTACACAACAAGAACATGTAACATTACTTGTCATTTTATCAACATATATTCATTTCAAAACAAATGCTATAAAAAGTGTATTGATTAGAATACATATTTTGAATGTGTTTTCCCTTTATTGATTTGCAAATTAAAAATAAACCACTGCCAGTTAACCCAGCGCTTGTCTATATTTCAGTTCACATCACCAATACTCAGAAATTCAAAAGGATATTTAAACAAAACTGTGAGCTGTTTGATTTAACATCATAGATCGTAAAACTAAAATTTCAGTGCTTTTAAATTTCTACAGTTCAAATGTATTGTTAGCTATGTACAGATTCACAAAATAACGGTGCTAAGAAAAATGCAGCATTTGCTGCATGTTTCAAATCTCAAAAAGATGTAGAAATGTGCAATTCATGATTCAACCAAAATATATGGCAATACATCACACTTGGAAAAAAAAAAAAAAAAAGTTTTATTTTCAATTAGTCAATATTAAAAATAGGGTGGCCGGGGCAGGTGTACATTTATCTGTCCAAGTTTCAAAGTCTTTAGAGAAGGTTTTTCCTTCCCCCCCCCCTGTGTTTATTTCTGGTATGTGTACATCACAGATTCTGAATCCTAATGGAAGATGGTTACAAACTTATCAGCAGTTTACCTTAAACATAAGGCGTTTTCTAATAAAAAGGCACCTTCCATTCCCTTCAATCGCGCTTCTAATTAAACTACAATATAGCAACAGGTGGTTTTGTGGTTTGAGTTTACATAGCCAGTTTTTACTTACATTCAAATTCTAATCAACTAAATGTTACAGTCAGTAAAACAAGCATGCCAACTTAAGATGTATGTACATCAAATTGAAACAGCTGTAGTTGTATATAGTATGTAACAGCAAAATACTCATACCCATACCATCATCTTTTGTGTACACATGAGAACTCAATACAAAAAGATTAAAATGAACCCCTTAGAGTCATCCCATACTAGACACATTTAATATATGTTTACAATATATATATATTTATATATAATATACATAGCTTTTTAGAATTTTCAAATAAATCTTTGCAATTACTTTATCTAAAAAAGAAAGAAGAAAAAAAAAAAAAACCCAAAGTCAAATACACAAATAATCCACAAGTTCAACATCTAAGTAAAAAGCCACATACTGTACTTTCCTTTTAACAAACCGGAAACAATAAAAAAAAATAGGTTAATTTAGTGGTATTTCAGTACAATTTGTTAATATACTCATAGATGTTTATCAATTTATTTCAACATAAATATGACGTTACAGAGGCTCTCAATTACCCCAACTGTTCTGAGCATCTCGTGGCAACAGCCAAAGATCAGTGTGTTTGATTTATAGTCCATTTCTATAGTATAAAAGGATTCATGTGATTTAATAAAATGATGCAGCCAGCTGGAATGGGATTGGTGTTCCAGCACTTCATATCAGTCCAGCAAAATTGGATACATGGAAAAACTGACAATAAGTATAATTTATCAGTCGGCAAAACATTTACAATGTCTGAAATATATTTTCAAAAAGGGAATAAATTCTATTTCTGGATTTGAAAGCAGAACTTTGGTAAGCATGAGCACAACCATGCATAATTACAAAATGCTGCAATATTTCTTTATAAAGTTAAATGCTGCCATGTTTTAGGATATCCCTTAAGTTCACCTTATATTAACAGTTTGAATCTTTACAAAGCAATTTAAGTGAGATAAATCATTCTGGAGAAATAAAATGGTTTGTGGAAAAAAAAATGGAAACGATAACTAAATTTGTTATTTCTATTACTAAAGCAATGATCCCCAACCATTGATTCAGTCCCTTTCTATGTACTTCTAGGCAGTCTCAGCACGTCCCAAGTATTTGTCTGCCTGAACATTGGCTGAAATACCACTTCCTATAAGTTTAAGAACCAGCAGAAAATCTCTAATCTTAACATAATTGGTATACTACACAAAGTTTTGGAGTGCTGTTTTTTTTTTTTTATACAAGTAGGCTTATTCAATGAAGACTGTGCAAAAGGCAATGATGAAAGTAAACCCTGGTAACAACATTTAGTAACTGCAGCTAATTCCAAGAAAGCATAATTCCGATTGGACGTAAAGGCTTACTTGCGCTCTAGCCCAGGGGTCTATAACTGGTGGCCCTCCAGCTGTTGCAGAACTACAAATCCCATCATGCCATTGCCTGTGGGAGTCATGCTTGTAACTGAGCCTTGCAATGCCTCATAGGACCTGTAGTTTCGCAACAGCTGGAGAGCTGCCAGCCTAACACCTGTGCGAGTCTAGTCTATTTAAACAGTAAAGACTGGATAAACATAGGCAGCCTTATCCTTCAAACACTGCAAGGCAAGTCAGTTGTAATTGATACAGCACTTACAGTAGGCATTCTTCTACTAATTTGTCTAGGCCCAAGGCAGCCAGAATGTTATTGGGGCCACACATTATCAATAGGCAGCTCTTTCTGTTCCTAGATCTGGCTGTTTAATGGCACCATAACTGTAATCCAGTGAAAGGTGAGTGACTAGGCACGGTCACGTCTGAAAGTGCTGTGCTGCTTCTAATCAGGAATGGTATGCGCAAATTTTTTTTTTTTTTAAATAAGTGTTCTACCATTTTATATCATGCTAAATAATTCCTGATAGTCAGCCAAACGCAAGTATAGATCCAGTTTAAAGACACAGGCTGTTGCTTGTATGTCACAGAGTTGTTCCCTGATGAGTCCATACCCTCATGTAGCTGTCAGGACTCACCAAAGTCCAGACCTGTAAAACAGAACTGCTTTTTAACCACCCAGGTGCTCCTGCTTTGTGCACGGTAAAAATGTAAGCAAACACTGCTACCACTGTAGCTATCGTGGGGTCTCACATCAGCCAATTGCAATATATTAATTCTTATTTTGCATACGAGTTTCTGATACAAACAATAAAAAACAAAAATAAAAAAAAGTCTCTTTTTAGCGTAAAAGTTAAAGAAACATATGCCAAATGGTGTCTTTAGAAAAATGGCATTTTACAGACTAAAATTAAAGCTGAACTCCGGCATTAACAAACACTACAGTCCTGTGTATTCTTGCGTAAATCTTGCATGTGTTTTGTGTTCTCTTTCAGCTGTGTGCAACGTCGCCTCTGAAGGAGTTTCCTGTATTAAGACCAGTCACTGCTGCTCGGTGTTCCTAAGCAAGGTGAGTGGTCTTGTACACACACAGCTGTAGTAAAAAGCCTGTAGTAGGTGAACCATGTTGGATCCTTCCCAAAGCTCTACTCTCTGTATAGGCTTATATGCAACATAGTGATGATGTCCCCCACTATTTTTACAAGGTAATATTGAGGTTTGGAATGGCATTTGGTGCATACAAAGTGTATTTATATCCTTTTTTGTTGACTGAGGAACATATTTACATTCAAGTTTTTGTGCCCGAACTTCAGCTGTAACACCATTTTTTAAAATGAAAGCTGATCAAAAAAGAAACAAAACATTTTTTCACGCTGCCTTTAAAATACTTAGAAAGCTATAAAACAAACAAAAAAACCCCCACCACAATACAAAACAACCAAAATAAAGCCTTGACACCTCCCTAAACCCCCCCCCCCAAAAAAAAATTGCTTCTCTTCCGTATCATAAATAATAAAGTTATTGTCAATATATTGGGTTTATTAGCTGAAATGTGGGAATGGCTCTGGAACTTAACTGGTTAATAAACCTTGGCTTGTTACATCTCAGTGTGGAATACAAAGGTTAGGGACCTTTGCAATGAGCTCTAAAACGTTAGGACTGTTGGCAATCTGCACTTATTTTAAAAACATACTGAATTAATATATTACAGCCGGTTTAGCGAACAATGTTAATGTTTTAACGCTCTGTATGAAAAAAAGATGTGTACATACCCCATTTTAAATCCTGTCCCATCACATAATCCAGCAGTTCCAGCTCACTTGTATCAGGGAGCAGCTGCTGCAGGGGAGAGCCAACCGCAAATGGACAACGGGAGCCTATGTGTGGCTTGACGGCTCTGGAAATTCAAAGCTATTGTTAGGCGCTCCCTAACACAAAGGGGCCAGAACTACTGAATCATGTGACCGGAGCAAATAGAGGTAAATACAAAGATTCTCTTTTTTTCATACAGTGTATGCAGAATAGATAGGAGAAAGGGGGAGGAGACTTTTTTTTTTTTTTAAGAACAGTAAGCCTCTGTTAACACTTTAAAAAGTCACATAAGACCATGTGCTATCAAATGTTTTTTCAAAGCTTACTAAATTGTATTATACTTAAACCTTTGTATACATCAAGACTAGTTACGTATAAGAATATTGGTGTTCCCCCGCTGAGAATCTGGACCATAATTGACTTTTGTTATGACCTGAGGAGCAAATTGTCCTTTTAACGCCCCTCCATGTGCTCTACATTTAAGCATTGGAGAACCTGGTCTTGGTAATTTCCATGAAAGATCTTATACTGCGTTGCACAAGAACATTGCTTCTAAAATGTCCATACATACATCTGTTAAACATGGTATAGGAGCTCTGGTGGTCCATCATTTCCTATATTGTCCCTTGCATTTGCCTGGGGGAGGTTTTCACAGTTTCAACTGTGGTACAATTGGTTGACAATTACTTACATCACATACACCTCCAATACTCTCCTGATGAGGCAGATGCTGTTTTATCTGAGAAACCTGTTGAGCTGCTCCCATTGTACATTTAGCATCTTAAGACAAGGAATATGCGCCTATACAATGTATGTGCGATAGTTTCAGCTCTCTATATACACCACTGGTCAGTGCTATATGGCAAGATGTATATAGAGGTTTAAGTATAAACTAATTTACCAAGCTTTGCAAAACAGTTTTTTGGCACAAAATCCTAACAACATTTCTTTTTATAGATTTGGTTGTACTCTGGTACCTCAAAGTCCGATTCCTTACTTGTAATGGTACATTAATTGATGTGGTACCATGACCTAACACAACAACCCTACACTATATTTATGAAACCTTGCATGGCCAGCATGAGATTTGACTCTTTGAACCTTATGTCACACAAGCACTTTTCCTTTCAACTGATGACCTTGTGAAAAGTATTTATCGAGTCTCTATTCTCTGCCTTTTCTCTGTGTAAAAGTCAATGACATACCCTCAGATGCGGTCATACAAGCAGTATTATTTGGGAGGAAAACCTACCAAAAAGATACTCATGTAATATCTTACTTTCCAGCTTTAATAGTTTTTTCTCTCTACAGGTCAAGAGTAGATTCATGGACTGAAAGCAATCCTAAAAAAACACAACCTTTTTAGGGTACCAAAGCTACACTGAAAACCAGCAGCAAAATCACTTAAGAAAAAATATAAAGTTGTACATTTATAAGCCGGTACTAAAGAAGAAGAGATTACTATTTCTGTGATGGTGCAGGTCATGGGTAATATATTAAAAGCATTTCACCCTCTCAGAAACCTAATATGTTTTCTAGAAGTACATTCGAAGGGTACAAACCTCGGTAGTAAAAAAAAAAAAAAAAAAAAAAAAACACTTCAAATATATGTCCTATTGTACTTTTATACACTGATCTGAGGTGTCATTATCTGACCAAGAGATAGTAACTTTCATTTTCAAACAGTTGTTTAACAGAAAGATGCACAAATAGATTTGGGCAGGTCCAGGTTTAAAAAAAAAAAAAAAACTTGCTAGAGTAGAGCGGTTGGTGAAGAAAATAAATGGTAAGAAGAACTCTCATGGCATGTTTCCCTTCACGTAGTTACTTGCCATTCCAATGGTCAGCTTTCCCATAATCTGATCCAGTTGCCACAGCCACCATACATACTGGTAGATGGGAGCCAATTTGATCCAGGCCTGCCTGGTCAAATGTGCACTCTTAAAAATAAAACTCTGCTACTGTAAGATCATTTGCAAGACAGAATATTGGCGCCAAGCACCATATGAGTTCACAGCACCCTGAACAAACCATTCGATTAGAAAACAGCACCCAACAAAACTAAACCCAAAACATTACTTTTGTATCTTATCCTGATCGCTGAACACAAGAGAAGAAAGTCTGGCTAAATCAAATCTTCTGGCATTAGTTGAATGTCTCTGGTTTCACGTGGCTGCTTGGGTAAATTAAAAGCTACTAGTAATATTGATGTCATACAAAAACTTTGGCAAGGGCATCAGCGCCCGCACTTGCTATGTAGCATTTTGATGGGTGGAATGCTACGTCGTAGATTGATTCATCAGATTTCTTTCGATGAGCTGTAAATTCCTGTATGCACGTCTTGCTTTCCAAGTTCCATAAACGTATAGAACAGTCATGGCCTGTAAAAGTAGTGAAAAAAAAAAGAACCAAACTTAAATGGCTGACAAAAGAATTTTGAAATAGTCACTATACGACTAGCCTTCTCTGCCACTCACCCAACCACTTAAATTTTACACTATAACAAGAACTTACAAAGCCATCCACAACTCAGCCCCCAACTAAAATCACTAACCTAGTCTCAAAATACCAACCAAATTGTTCTCTTCATTCCTCCCAAGCCCCTCTACACTTTAGTTCCCTTATCACCGCCTCCCATGGTAGCCTCCAGGGCTTCTCCCATTATTGAGTGAGTAACTTGTATAGCGCTACAAATGCAAACTAAAATCGCCTCAAGGCGTTGTATCCAATGTCGTCGTCCAGCCATGCTTTCAGAATAGATGGGTCTTAAGTTTTTTTTCTGAAGGCCCGATGGTTTTCTTCCATCCGAATGTCTGTAGGTAGAGCATTCCATAACCGTGGTCCTTGGACTGCAAATCTTCGTTCTCCTTTAGATTTGTAGCGGGACTTAGGGATGCGGAGGAGGTTCTGATTAGATGATCGTAGGGGCTAATTTTGGGTGTCACCCGATCCTTTACGGCTAGCCAGTGGAGGGTCCTCATGACTGGGGAGATTGGTTCCTATGGTTTTTTACCCGTTATCAGTCTGGCTGCAGTGTTCTGGATGACGTGTAGATTGGTATTTCGGTAGTCCTAGGTAGAGGGAGTTTGCATACTAGAGTCTGGAATTCATTAGTGTTCCAACTACTACTGCAGTGTCTTCTCCCAGGATGAAGGGGATGAGTCTAGACAGCAAGCGGAGAAGATAGTGAGATCCGCTGACCACTGATCCTATTTGTGCGTCCATAGACATGTCTGAGTCAAAGATAACTCCGAGGCTTTTTACTTTAGTGCTTGGGGTGATGGTTTTTCTAAAGATGGTGGGAGGAGACCATGTCGTCCTAGAATTTATCTTCCGGTTTGCATGGAGAAAGAAGTTCTGTTTTGGATCCATTGAGTTTGAGGGAGCTCTCTGTCATCCAATTATCTATCAATGTCAGGCATTTTTCTAATCCGTAATATTGGTCTTTTTTTTTGGTGATGCGAAGATAAAGTTCAGTGTTGTCTGCGTAGGAGTGGTAGAGCAGGTCCTGTTTGCTGATGATTGTGTGGAGTGGGTGGAGGTAGACGTTGAAGAGCATGGGCGACAGGAGTGATCCTTGAGGGACTCCATGTGACTGTGCGTGTTACCGATGTGAAGGCTCCTAGTTTCACTGTCTGGGATCGATTTTCTAGGAACGATGCGAACCATGGTAGGTCGGCGACTCCACCTACTTTTGTGAGACGGGCGAGTAGAATTTTGTGGTCTACTGTGTCGAAAGCTGCACTTGGGTCCAGCAGCACCAGAAGACATGATTCTGCTTCGTCCGCTGCTTCAAGAGAGTCAACCCATATTTTGAGAAGTGACGTTTCTGTCCCGTGTCCTGGGCGGAAACCCAATTGTAGGGGGTCCAGGAGTTTGTGGGAGTCCATATGGAGTTGTAGCTGTTGTACTACTGCTTTTTCCATGATCTTGGAGATGGTGCCAAGGCTTGTTATCGGTGTGCGGCAGTTTGGGTCTTTGATGGTCGAGGTTGGGTTTCTTTAGGAGGGGTTTGATTATGCCTTGCTTGAGAGAAATTGAAACAATACATTCTTTGAATGATTGATTTGTGAGATGTGTTATGGTGGGTGCCACGATTTCGGCACATTCTTTCAAGAGTTTTGTAGCAATGATGTCGTTTGGTGCTGTAGTGTCGGAGATTTTTGATGATGCTGTTGGTGGTGTCAATGGTGATTGGTAGAAGCGTGAATTGCGTTGATTGAGGAATATTTATCTTGATGTTTTTTTCTTGCTTTGGCTTGATGAGGTCGGTTGTTTTTTTTCTGCTGAATTTTTTCACAAATGTTTTTGATTTTGTCAATAAAGAAAATCAGATAGTTCATTGGAGAATTCTTGTGTTTCGTTTGCTGGGGGCTCTAGACAGGTGGGGTCGATAGTCTGAAAAGTTCGCGGGGGCGGTTTAGGGCTTTTGAGATGGTATTGGAGAAGTGTTCTTTCTTTGCTTTGAAGATTTCTTTGTGGTATTTCTTGGTAAGTAATAAGTAGATTGTGTGGTTTTCCTTTGTTGCGTTTCTCCTCCAGGCTCCTTCTATTTGGATTTCCCTACCCCAATCTGTCCGACTATCTACTAGTCTGTCCACTTTTAGGCGATTCCTCAAAACTTTTCAGAGAAGCCAAGCCTAACTGTACTTTTATTTTCTCCATCAGATCATCCCCCACAGTTATTACCTTTTGTATCACTTGATACTTTTAGATTGTAAGCTTTATATGTTGCCAGGGATTTAGACATTAATGGCTGTGTGTTGAGTTATTTTGGAGGGGACAGCAAATCTACACTGTCATACAAGCCGTACACCCACTACTTTACATTGTAGCAAAGTGTAATTTCTTCAGTGTTGTCACATGAAAAGATATAATAAAATATTTACAAAAATGTGACAGGTGTACTCACTTTTGTGAGATACTTTATACGCACTTTCAATCGGGAGCATCTGATCAAGTGACTACTGTGGCAATAAACAGATAAGACTATTGTCTCAATCCCACGCTAACCTTTTTGTGTTCTGTGCAGAATAAATGCAAAGAACCAACAAAAAAAACGATTAAAAACGATGGTTTGATGGCTGCTAGCAGTAATGTGCATTCCCACATCCTGCGTGTATACAATTAAAATTGGACACTGCTGCACCTACCCAATACCTCTATAAACATATACATGCTAATTGGCACAGTGTACACTACAAACTGTTTTAAATACCATACATATAATAAAAAGCAAACTTATGATATAATACTACTTCTGCAATGTCTATCAAACAAATCTAAAAGTTCCCAGTGTCCAAATAAAGTGGTGGAAGAAAAGAAGAATTACTTTATTTGGACACTGAGAACTTGGTTTATATTTTAAGTGTTTGATGGACATTGCAGTAGTATTATATCATAAGTGGTTTGAAACACACTGTGGCTGGACAGGGATGCACACTGTGGCTGGACAGGGATGCACACCAAGTGGTACCCGTGTTTAGGACCCTATGCGTTCACGGGCATATGCCCAGCACACAGAGTGTACGCTGTGCCAATTAGCCCAAATATATTTGTAGAGGTACGAGGTAGGTGCAGCAGTGTCACATTTAATTGTGGCCGCTCTGGCAGCCAACCGCAGCAGTTGCTCCTGATCACAAGTACACATAGGGAGCTTTCTATGACATATTGCTTGCTGTGCTTAGAGGCACTCACTGTACACTCCCAAAACAGTAACATGTCATGAAAAGCTCCTGATGTTAAGGTGTTAAGAAAGGTAGCTGAAATGGGTGTAAGACTGCAGAACAATTATTTCCCTAGACAGTTTCTCAGACAGTTCAAATACAAAAAACAACTTAATAGTTTTTGAGTAAATTTATATATATATATATATATATATATATATATATATATATATATATATATATATATATATATATATATATATATATATATATATATATATACACATACATATACATATACACAGGGAGTGCAGAATTATTAGGCAAGATGTATTTTTGAGGATTAATTTTATTATTGAACAACAACCATGTTCTTAATGAACCCAACAAACTCATTAATATCAAAGCTGAATATTTTTGGAAGTAGTTTTTAGTTTGTTTTTAGTTTTAGCTATTTTAGGGGGATATCTGTGTGTGCAGGTGACTATTACTGTGCATAATTATTAGGCAACTTAACAAAAAAAAATATATATACCCATTTCAATTATTTATTTTTACCAGTGAAACCAATATAACATCTCAACATTCACAAATATACATTTCTGACATTCAAAAACAAATCAGTGACCAATATAGCCACCTTTCTTTGCAAGGACACTCAAAAGCCTGCCATCCATGGATTCTGTCAGTGTTTTGATCTGTTCACCATCAACATTGCGTGCAGCAGCAACCGCAGCCTCCCAGACACTGTTCAGATAGGTGTACTGTTTTCCCTCCTTGTAAATCTCACATTTGATGATGGACCACAGGTTCTCAATGGGGTTCAGATCAGGTGAACAAGGAGGCCATGTCATTAGTTTTTCTTCTTTTATACCCTTTCTTGCCAGCCACGCTGTGGAGTACTTGGACGCGTGTGATGGAGCATTGTCCTGCATGAAAATCATGTTTTTCTTGAAGGATGCAGACTTCTTCCTGTACCACTGCTTGAAGAAGGTGTCTTCCAGAAACTGGCAGTAGGACTGGGAGTTGAGCTTGACTCCATCCTCAACCCGAAAAGGCCCCACAAGCTCATCTTTGATGATACCAGCCCAAACCAGTACTCCACCTCCACCTTGCTGGCGTCTGAGTCGGACTGGAGCTCTCTGCCCTTTACCAATCCAGCCACGGGCCCATCCATCTGGCCCATCAAGACTCACTCTCATTTCATCAGTCCATAAAACCTTAGAAAAATCAGTCTTGAGATATTTCTTGGCCCAGTCTTGACGTTTCAGCTTGTGTGTCTTGTTCAGTGGTCGTCTTTCAGCCTTTCTTACCTTGGCCATGTCTCTGAGTATTGCACACCTTGTGCTTTTGGGCACTCCAGTGATGTTGCAGCTCTGAAATATGGCCAAACTGGTGGCAAGTGGCATCTTGGCAGCTGCACACTTGACTTTCTCAGTTCATGGGCAGTTATTTTGCGCCTTGGTCTTTCCACACGCTTCTTGCGACCCTGTTGACTATTTTGAATGAAACGATTGATTGTTCGATGATCACGCTTCAGAAGCTTTGCAATTTTAAGAGTGCTTCATCCCTCTGCAAGATATCTCACTATTTTTTACTTTTCTGAGCCTGTCAAGTCCTTCTTTTGACCCATTTTGCCAAAGGAAAGGAAGTTGCCTATTATGCACACCTGATATAGGGTGTTGATGTCATTAGACCACACCCCTTCTCATTACAGAGATGCACATCACCTAATATGCTTAATTGGTAGTAGGCTTTCGAGCCTATACAGCTTGGAGTAAGACAACATGCATAAAGAGGATGATGTGGTCAAAATACTAATTTGCCTAATAATTCTGCACTCCCTATATATATATATATATATATATATATATATATATATATATATATATATATATATATATATATATATATATATATATATATATATATATATATATATATATATATATATATATATATATATACACACACACATACACATACACTCTACATATAGCATTATATTGTATTATATTGTAAATTCCAACTATACTCACTTCCAGACATCAGGTACAATCCATTAGGATCAACAGCTAAACTTGTTACAGCATCTAAATGAGCAACCATTGAATGAATCAGTTTTCCTAGAGGAAACATGAAAAAGGGACATCTTAATGAAGTAAAATAAATGGCACATGTGAAGAGCAAGTCAAGTCGAAGCATAAACCAGATGTACAGCACAATTCTCATTTACAACCCTTAGGCTGATCATACAGGGTTTGAACCATTAATGGGCAGGCTCAATATACTAAGTTGACTGATCAACTTGGGTACAACCAGCCTGCCTGATTCTCTTGCAATTATCGCTAGTGGCTACTATAGCTGACAATTGCCGATTCTCTTGTCAACACTGCCTATGTTCATGGGGAAATCATGTAAAAAAATTCTTGCAACCATTTTTCGGCCGCTAGCGGGATAAAACCTCCCCGCTAGCGGCGGAATAGCACTGCGATATTAATAGCGGCGCTAAAAAGGGCGGCAATTTACTGCCACCGCACCTCCCGCCCCAGTGTGAAAGGGGCCTTAGAGAAACAATAACTGGTTGGTTTCAGAACCTGACCCTAGAGTCATCGTTCCCGAGGAGGGCTGGTTATTGCGCGAGGGCCCATGAACAAATTTGTTAGTACCCATTAACGAAAATACCATAACATGAACCATCCATAATGTTCTCTGAAAAAACATGTAAATCAAAGTAACTGCTATCCATCAGTTTTTATTCAATAGTTATTAAACCCATACTGCTTTTGAGTGAAAAGAATGCTTTTAATAAAACAAATGAAAATGCTATGGACAAAAAGGAAGGGTTCCTTAGCCTAATATTTTATTGCACAACTACTTGAACACCCTGGGCTAGATTCAGATAGGTTAGCGGATCTTTAGATCCGAGTAACCTATCTCATTTACGATCCGCCGCCGCAAGTTTTTGAGGCAAGTGCTTTATTCAGAAAGCACTTGCCTGTAAATTTACAACGGCGTATCGTAAATCCCCCGGCGGAATTCAAATTCCGCAGGTAGGGGGCGTGTAAAATTTAAATCAGGCGCGTCCCCGCGTCGAACGAACGGCGCATGCGCCGTCCGTCAAATTTCCTAGCGTGCATTGCTCTAAATGACATCGCTAGGACGTCATTGGTTTCGAAGTGAACGTAAATTACGTCCATCCGTATTCGCGAACGACTTACGCAAACAAAGTAAAAATTCTAAATTCGACCCGGGAACGACGCCCATACTTAACATAGGATACGCCGCATATAGCAGGGGTAACTATACGCCGGAAAAAGCCGAATGCAAACGACGTAAAAAAAAAAGAAAACGCCGGGCGGTCGTTCGTTTCTGAATCGGCGTAACTCCTCATTTGCATATTCCTTGCATATACAAACGGAAGCGCCACCTAGCGGCCAGAGTGAGATTGCAGCCTAAGATCCGACAGTGTATGTCACTTACACCTGTCGGATCTTAGGGATATCTATGCGTAACCTGATTCTATGAATCAAGCGCATAGATAAGACGGCCGGACTCAGAGACACGACAGCGTATCAGGAGATACGCCGTCGTATCTTCTTTCTGAACCCGGGCCCATATGTTTAGCCATGGTTCCAATTTTAGGGTGCCTGCGGCATAGATGCAGTGGTCCAACCCCACGAGGCTTGATACCTGTCAAAGTCTATCGCAGACCGAAACACACTGTGGCTGGACAGGGATGCACACCAAGTGGTATCCGTGTTTAGGACCCTATCCGTTCGCGGGCTAATGCCCAGCACACAGAATATCTCTCTGCAATACAGCCTTCTACAGCAACTTTTGCAGGCCATGGAATGAAAAGGAGGTCATGTCTCCATTATGTACATCCCTTTAATGTCAAGACACATTAGACATTTTAGACAGAAACGTACCCCGACCTGCACACCAGTGCTCGCCAATCCTAGTGAGATGTCAGATAATACATGCTACATATTGCACTACGAGCAATAAATGACAAATTACATTTTTAGTTCTACAATTAACATAATGATCAACAGGGAAGCCATAACTTAAAGAACATGAAAAACCTCTTTAGTCTTCTTACGACTTCGGCATTATCTACAAGTGGCTAACTCGCATCTATAAAAACCCTTGGTTGACAACCAAGTTCTACTTGTATTTTTTTACATTTAAATCAGTAAAAAAAAAGGTTGAAAACCTGGATTTTAGAATTGGAGTTCTGCAACTGACAAATCTGCCGCATTTTCTTGGTAGATCGTATATATGGGGATTGGCACATAATATAGGAAGGTTTCTCCTAATGTCCACTACCTCATTGTACAATTGTATCCTTTGTATACCTACTGAGGAAAGAAAGTGTACCTGCTACATATGTTTTTTTTCCTTTTGGAAGAGGAATTGGACTTACATTAGTGTAATTAACCACTTAAGGACCCCTTCACGCTTATATACGTCGGCAGAATGGCACGGCTGGGCACAATCACGTACCTGTACGTGTCTCTTTAAGCCCAGCCTTAGGGTCGCGACCCGGTCCTAAGCTCCGTGACCGCAGACCCGATCGCCGCCGGTGTCCCGTGATCGGTCACCAAAGCTGACAGTGTGGCAGTGTCATTGATCGTCTGTTCCCTGATATAGGGAAAGACGATCAATGACGTCACACGTCCAGCCCCGCCCCCCTACAGTTAGAAACACATATGAGGTCACACTTAACCCCTTACAGTGCCCCCTAGTGGTTAACTCCTAAACTGCAATTGCCATTTTCACAGTAAACAGTGCATTTTTTCAAAATGTGTCAAAATTGTCCGATGTGTCCGCCATAATGTCGCAGTCACGAAAAAAATCAATGATCGCTGCCATTAGTAGTAAAAAAAAAAAAAATATATTAATAAAAATGCAATAAAACTATCCCCTATTTTGTAAACGTTATACATTTTTGCGCAAACCAATCGATAAACGCTTATTGCGATTTTTTTAACCAAAAATATGTAGAAGAATACGTATCGGCCTAAACTGAGGGGAAAAAAGTGTTTATATATATTTTTGGGGGATATTTATTATAGCAAAAAGTAAAAAATATTGCATTTTTTTCAAAATTGTCGCTCTATTTTTGTTTATAGCGCAAAAAATAAAAACCGCAGAGGTGATCAAATACCACCAAAAGAAAGCTCTATTTGTGGGAAAAAAAGGACGCCAATTTTGTTTGGGAGCCACGTCGCACGACTGCGCAATTGTCAGTTAAAGCAACGCAGTGCCGAATCGCAAAAAGGGGCAAGGTCCTTAACCTGCATAATGGTCCGGGTCTTTAGCGGTTAATGCCCTCCTCAATCTGAAAATAGTTAATCTCTTCCCTTTCTCTTTCAACCAGCTAGGGTACACTCTAGTTCTCAAACATTATAAAATGGTATCAGTTTTTAGACCAAATGATACAATGGAAGAATTTGAACAAATTCCCGTCTTCATTGTGTGACTTGGGGGATAGCTGCTGGCTTTCCCAATAGAACTGCCAGCTGTCAGCTTGTGAAAAATAGGGGTATTCACAATCCCAGAGGCAGTATTACTTATTAAAAGTAACATCTAACCTTTTCCACCTGCAAGTAAATGATTCATTCAAATCATTAATATATAACAAAAATCACTGAAGGTCATTGTTTGTCCCATTTCAAATCAACATTATTATTACCCAATATACTATAAACAAAGTCATTAGGGAAGGTTTCCTAATGACTTTGATTACACTTGTGATTTCCTACATTTCAGAACCCTAGAGATTTTAAGGGGGGGGGGGGCCATATATTTGTATTGTGCTTTACTTACAAAAAAACGATACACATACCTGTATTGTTATCATAAAATTTGATTTGACGATCTTCATGAGCAGTGATGCTGATTGGAAGAGTCGGATGGCTGATTACTCTATTTATCTGGCAGCTAGCATTAATACCTAGAGAGAACAATGCATACATAAATCTACTGAAAACAAACATTTAATATTGCAGGGTTTATTGTATCCACCTATTTAATCATCAGTCACTTTATCACGTATATTTGATTATTCATCATCAGCTTCTTTTTTGTTTATATTTGTTTGGTGTGCATTTCACTTTGAGTTGCAGCTATTTTTAGTTTTTTTAGTTATTACACTAGCGCAGCTTTATTTTTTAACATACCTGTATCTATGCAAGACTCTAACGTTAGGACTTTCTGATGTGTTTCCATGTTAAAGATGCTTGTGTGACCGCTGCTAAATGATGCGACCATATGGGCTGGGTCACTACTTACTAGGTCCAAAGACGAAGGAATTCCTAATTCTGTATAAACAAAAAAAAAAACATTAATGTACAATTAATACAATTTGTAATCAAAATCAATTATTTGAAAGCATTTATATGAAGGCTTTGCAGATTTAGCTGCTGTACATACATCACTGGGCCAGGCCTTAAACTACTGTACAAAAATACCAGCATGGAAACTCACAATATACATTTTTATGACCATCTAGGTTTTTCATTTCTTGTGGCCTTATATTCCAAAAACGGTTGATGGAAGAGAGTCAGCAGAACATAGTTCATTCAACTAAACACACTTAGAGATGTTGCAAGCTTTCCTGCAGTACGTGCACCTATAGGTAAGCCTAGACTAAGGCTTGCCTATAGGTACTGTAAATATCTCCTAAATGTGCGCCGTTTAGGAGATATCTACTGTATACTGCGCCAATGTTGTAATCGGCTCATGCGCTCTGAAGATCGGCTGCCAGTGCTCTCGTCACATGGCTCCAGTCAGTCTCATAGCTGGAATCCACAGGTCTGTCAGTCACATAGCCAGAATTCGTGGCCCCAGAAGGAAGAGGGGTGAAGATGGATGTGGCCCGCAGCAAGGCTTTGTTTGCCGTTAAGTGTTACATAATGTGCTAGTAGGCAATGCATATATACCTTTACTTTACTTCCTCTTTAGAGTATAAGAGACCTACAGTGAGTGAAAAGTATTTGATCCCTGGCTGATTTTGCAAGTCTGCCCATTGACAAAGATATGATCAGTCTATAATTGTAATGGTAGGTTTATTTTAACAATGAGAGACAGAACATAAAAAAAACAAACAAAAAAAAAACAAACAGAAAAACGCATTTCAAAAAAGTTTAACATTTATTTGCATTTTAAATTAGTGAAATAAGTATTTGACACCTTTGCAAAACATGACTTCGTACTTTGGTGGCAAAACCCTTGTTGCCAATCAGAGAGGTCCAATTTTTGTTGTAGTTGGCCACCAGGTTTGCACACATCTCAGGAGGGATTTTGTCCTACTCATCTTTGCAGATCCTCTCCAAGTCATTAAGGTTTTCGAGGCCAACGTTTGGTTATTTGAACCTTCAGCTACCTCCTCATATTTTCTATGGAATTAAGGTCTGGAGACTGGCTAGGCCACTCTAGGACCTTAATGCGCGTCTTCTTGAGCCACTCCTTGTTGCCCTGACCGGATGTTTTGAGTTATTGTCATGCTGGCTTACCCATCCACAACCCATTTTCAATGCCCTGGCTGAGGGAAGGAGGTTCTCACCCAAGATTTGACGATACATGGCTCTCTCCATCGTCCCTTTGATGCAGTGAAATTGTCCTGTCCCCTTGGCAGAAAACCCCCCCCCAAAGCATAATGTTTCCACCTCCATGTTTGACAGTGGGGATGGTGTTCTTGGGGTCATAGGCAGTATTTCTCCTCCTCCAAACACGGCGAGTTAAGTTGATGCTAAAGAGCTTGATTTTGGTCTCATCTGACCACAAAACGTTCACCCAATCCTCCTCTGAATCATTCAGATGTTCATTAGCAGACTTCAGAGGGGCCTGAACATGTGCTTTCTTGAGCAGGGGGACCTTGTGGGCGCTGCATGATTTCAGTCCTTCGCTGCTTAGCGTGTTACCAATTGTTTTCTTGGCGACTATGGTCCCAGCTGCCTTGAGATCATTGACTAGATCCTCCTGTGTAGTTATGGGCCAATTCCTCACCAGTCTCATGATCAATGAAACTCCACAAGGTGAGATCTTACATGGAGCCCCAGATCGCGGGAGATTGACAGTTATTTTACGTTTCTTCCATTTGCAAATAATAGCACCAACTGTTGTCACTCTCTTACCAAGCTGTTTGGCGATGGCCTTGTAGCCTGTTCCAGCCGTGTGCAGTTCTACAATCTTATCCCCGACATCCTTGGACAGCTCTTTGGTCTTGGCCATGGTGGAGAGATTGGAATCCGATTGCTACTGTGGACAGGTGTCTTTTATACAGGTAACAAGCTGAGATTAGGAGCACTCATTTTAAGAGAGTGCTCCTAATCTCAGCCCATTACCTGTATAGAAGACACCTGGGAGACAGAAATCTTGCCGATTGATAGAGGATCGAATACTTATTTCACTCATTAAAATGCGAATCAATTTATAACTTTTTTTGAAATGCGTTATTCTGGATATTTTTGTTGTTAGTCTGTCTCTCACTGTTAAAATAAACCTACCATTAAAATTATAGACTGATCATTTCTTTGTCAGTGGGCAAACGTAAAAAATCAGCAGGGGATCAAATACTTTTCCCCCCTCACGGTATGCTCAAGGTATCCTAATCATGATTTTTTTTTGATAGAGTAAAGGTACCAGTTTCTTTTTTCTGCCATCGCTATACCATTGGGGAAATTTACCATCACTTCCTGTCTCATAGCCAAAAACAGGCAAGCTAGACAAACTCCCTCCAAAGAGCAAGAATCCTTGATTTTACACCAAGGTTGCCATAACTAGTGTTCCGTTGAAAAGTTTCTTATCACTTAGGAATTTTATTTGTTTGCACTTTCAGTGATAACAGGCCACATGACAAAACAGAGGGAGGGACTGTCCCTAATGGGAACACAGACAGCAATGAAAACCTTACAGGTGTTCTAATCCCTCTCCACTCTATCCGAAAAAGTTTTCACTTCAGTTATACCTTTATTATAGTTATTTAAAGTAATTTGAAAAAAATAGCGTTGGGTTATGCTAAATGAATTCTTAACCTTTCCATACATTAACCTGCTAGGGCTGCCCCAGTAGCAAGAACAAGTATGAAGGTACACAATTACAGTATGCCCTAAATATGCAGTTCCCAAGATATACTATATCTATCACTAGAATAACAAAGTGTAGTCTACTTCTACTGCTTATTGGTACGCTTTAAAATGGCAATCAGTGTACTAAAAAAAACCTCTTATGTCTATGTGGGAAAGTATTCTTTACATACTACGATATGACAGTAGTTGCCTTTACATATGAAATATTGACCAACATGAGCAGAGCAGTGCATTTACTAAATTATCAATCATCCAATACATTATAAACTGTGTACTTGGTTGTGTTTTCCAAGAGCAAAGAAGTGCAAACATAAAACAAAATAAATAAAAAAACGTAAAACAGAATAACTTATCAAGCCGTGCTTACAAGGCACATTGTAAACTTGTGGGTTATACACATTCTTGGTTCACAAATATCAGTCATTTTTATAAACCCCCTTGGGCAAAAAAGCTAAATCACAGTGAATCAAAAACATGCAAGTTTATGTAAATTGGCAGAATTTCTTTGCCGTCTTTTACGATATGGTGTTCTCCACTGTCTGTCGACACTCCTTTGCATCTTTCCCTGCCGCTAACAGAAACATGAATGCAAAAATGTGCATAGAGCAGGTTCGGTTCACACCTCTGCAAATTGAATGCGCGTTTCTCTGCATCCAATTCACATAGCAGGAAAATGTGACTGGCTCTCTATGGAGCTGGTTCACATATCACCGCAGCAGGTCCAGTGCGGCGTGAAGGAAAAACGTGTGTTTTTTTGGTGCGTTTCAGCCCAAAATCAGGATGAAATCAGACTTGAAAATGGTGAACTAGCATGCACCAGACCCCTACTGTGCGACGAATGCGGCGATAGTGTGAACCGAGCCTAAAAGGCAAGGGGATTTTATGGCGAGTACAAACATCCTATTTTCTTTGTCATTTGTAGACCGAAAGAGGAATTATACTGTCGAAACATCCAAAAGCATGAGCAACACAGCAACAAAGGTCTACAGGCCAAAAAATAAACCGAAAACTGGGGATCTTTCTGTAGCCCAAATGGGCTACCTCAAGGACGGAAAGCCTGAAGCTGGCATTAAGTAAGGCCTGAACATACATCTAGTAGAAGGCCAGGTGGTAGCCTTGCAAACTGTGAAAAGTTGCATTATGCTGAAAAGTACAAGAGGAACTTACAAGTGCGATTTCACAAAAAAGAGTAGAACGCGATCCTTAAAGTAGGGGTAAACGCCCATGCATAGTGTTTACTTATAGGTAACCCTATAACAAAAAGAGGGGGAACACGCCCATATGTGGAACCTGCTAGGTAATAGCAACAACTGGAAATATAAAGTCACTCCTCTCATGGGAGGTCACTACCGTAGCCAAAACATATACTGAAAAACAAAAGGTTATCTGGTGTGGATCCACAAGAGGTGAATTCCGCCCAGAAAAAAGGGGCTACTATAGGTGGTGATGGACAATGTACAGATCGAAGGGGTTAATGAAAAAAATGTATTTAATAGATTATGTTGTTACATTCAATAAAAGCAGTATCAAAGTACAAATTCTGGTGTATCGAGGTCTTGGTTATAGATGCACAGACAGTAAGCACCTGTATGAGAGTACTAGGTGCAATCAACATATAACACAAAAAACAAATATAGAAACATAAAACATATATACAGAACGGTCCGGACGCCTTCAAACCACATATGTCACTGTTCCCAATGGCTTGACCAATTAAATACGATTGTAAACAGTATTACAAAAAATAATAATGTAAATTGTAATCAATGGGAACAGATTAACAGATGTGTCCCCGCGGGGAAATAGCAGACATACAAAGGACCATTGACATAGAATAATCTACAATGACTGTCCTATGATCATTGTCAGATAGCAGTCTCTCGTGTGCTAATATGTAAGAGCACAGGCCGGATGGCTGGGATAAGCTGGAGCAAGGCTCAAGTGTGACCACACAATGATTGTGAAGATAAAGTCTTGGGGCTGAATTACCCGAGAGTGGCCACTCTGATAAAGGATATACTTTATATCAACCCTGGGTATTGGATTGGCAGTGTCCTTTAAATGGTATAGTAAGGACTGATACTTCTTACCCTCGGAAGTCTTCAGTGGGACCGGAGCTTGCTCATCCACTGCTATAGAGTGGGGGTCCGGTACTCACCACTTTGTTGTTTCCACGTATGTCACCGTGTATCACTTCTGTTAAGGAGTGTTCTGCCGAGCGGTGTCCGTAATCATTGACCCGCTATTGAAGAGTTACGGGGTTACAGGGTTGTGTTCCTGCGTGCGCGTGTCTGATGCACGTGTAGGCGTATTTTGCCTATCAGCTGTTAGCTATCCCAGCGTCTGTTGCCATGTCGACGGGGAGTTAAAAGCTGCGTCCAAGGACCGTGACGTCTATAACCAAGACCTCGATACACCAGCATTTGTACTTTGATACTGCTTTTATTGAATGTAACAACATAATCTATTAAATACAATTTTTTCATTAACCCCTTGGATCTGTACATTGTCCATCACCACCTATAGTAGCCCCTTTTTTCTGGGCGGAATTCACCTCTTGTGGATCCACACCAGAAAACCTTTTGTTTTTCAGTTTACTTATAGGTAAGCCTATAATAAGGCTTGCCTATAGGTACTGTAAAACTATCCTAAACCTGCACTGTTTACAAAATATTTACTGTGCATGTGTGGGAGTGACGTCATCGCGGCTCCGGCCACTCACAGAGTCTGGGAAACTCGGAAGACAGACTGGGTGAAGATGGAAGCGCCTTTAGCAGTTTACTACCACTTTAGGACAATATGTTTGAAAGACTGACTGAATCACTTAGAGGGGGTGTACCCTTATGGGGTACAAGAGGAGTACAAAAAGGAGTCAGTCTGCCTGAAGAAGCAGAGCTGTCAAAATCCTGGCTAGAAAGCTGGGTAAACAGCTTGAGCACAATCCTGTGCTGGCTGGGCAGTAGAGGGCCAGGGAGACATTAGGGGTACCAGATACCAGAGGTCTCCATAAAGAGGACCTGTCACCTGTCCAATGCTTTCAATTTGGGGATTGTTAGCCTTGCTATATCAAGAAATGATTTTTTGTCATACTTACCTGTACAATCCTGAGTACATCACGGGACACAGAGTGAGGCCAATATTCATTACCTACTGGGTTATACTTCCTCTCCAGGTAAATGGACACTGGTAGACCAAAAGGTCTTTAGACAGGAAGTGATCCAATACATAACCCTTCCCATACAGGAAGTACCGTATTTATCGGTGTATAACACGCACCCCAAGTTCAGGGGGGAATTTTAAAAAGGAAAAAAACTTTTAGGAGGGAAGTTTAAGGATAAAAACTTACATTTAAATGCCCATCAATGCAGCCTCATCAGTGTCCATCTGCAGCCTTGTCCATCGTTGCAGAATGATCAGTGTCCATCTGCAGCCCTGCCCAGTGTCATTGCAGCCTTGCCCAGTGTCCATGCAGCCTTGAACGTTTAAAATTACCGCCGCGGCGCAGAGATAGACAGAACTGGATGTCCTGTGTACTCGGCTCCTCTGGCAGTCCCACCCCTTTCCCAGGCTCCTATGATGGACATAACACAGGTCCAATGGCGGGACTGGGCGTGACTGCGAGCGGAGCCGAGCCTAGCCGAGTACACTCGACTATGTGTATATTGGCGGCGCTCGCTCCTCTTCCCCTCACAGACAGCGGGGATCGGCGTATAACACGCACACAGGATTCCCCCCTGATTTTAAGGGGGAAAAATACGGTACTTCAGTTTTGTATCAAGCACTTAATCCTTAAAAAGATGGGTGGGACCTCTGTGTCCCATGATGTACTCAAAGAAAAGGATTTTACAGGCAAGTATGATGGGAAAAAAAAAATAGGATTTTTGTACTCGCTATTTTTGTACAGTACCGCCCCGGGGCAGTCCCTCCAGGTACAACCCCTCTCCCTGCACCATGCAGCCCAGTTCGTCAAAAAGCAGGACAAACACATAAAAGGTGTGTGTTGTGTCCATCCATAAACTCAGAGAAAAAGATTTTACGGTGAGTACAAAAATCATTTTATCTTTCGTTCATGGATGGACACAGCACTCTTGACAAAATGGGATGTCCCAAAGCAGTGTAAAAAAAAACTAGGGGTAGGAACAGCATCAGAACCAAACACCAACAAAAACCAGAGCTCCTCAACGGAGGAGTTGCAACCTTCAAATTGCCGCCTGCAAAACCTTGCGGCCGAAGGAAGCATCTGAAGATGCACTCACATCAACCTTATAAAACTTTGTGAAAGTGTGAACGGACAACCAAGTCGCCGCCTTACACACCTGGGAAACAGACGCTTGGTGTCCGAAAGCCCAAGAGGCACCTATTGCCCTGGTCGAATGCGCTGTGACATGAAAGGGGGGCGCCTACCCCTTAAGAGCATAAGCCTGGATCACGATCTGCCTGATCCACCTAGAAATGGTGAACGACGAGCCTGCCAGGCCCTTCTTAGGACCAGCTACCGAAACAAACAGTGAGTCAGACCTCCAGAACGGAGCAGTAGCCGAAATGTACACCCACAGAGCCCGAACAACGTCCAAGGAGTGCAACGCAGTCTACCTTGGATGTGCCGGGCGAGGACACAAGGACGGGAGGACAATATCCTTATTGAGATGAAAGGCTGAAACAACCTTAGGAAGAAAGGAAGGTGCAGCACTACCTTATCCTTGTGAAAAAAAACAGAAACGGCTCCTTGCAGAACAAGGCCGTCCTCTCAGAAACACGTCTGACAGATGTAATAGCCACCAAGAAGACCACCTTCCGAGACAACGTCAGCAAGGGAATCTCCCTAATGTTCTCAAACGGAGGCTTCTGAAGTGCAGAGAAAACCAGGTTCAAATCCCACGGGGGAAGCGGAAGACTGACCGGAGGGGCCACATGTCGAACCCCTTGCACGAACGTTCTCACTAGAGAGTGAGCCACCAGGGGTTGTTGAAAAAAAAGACAGCCAGGGCAGATATCTGCCCCTTAACCAAACTTAAGGCAAGCTTCTGGTCCACCCCACGCTGTAAGAACAGTAGGACCCTCGGCACCGAATAGGTGTGCGGACACCACCGCATCTTCTCACACAGAGATCTGCAAGCCTTCCATGTGCGATGGTAGATCTTCCTGGAAGCCGATTTCCACGCCCTCAACATGGTAGAAATCACCAAATCCAACAGGCCTTGGTCTCTTAACACCTGGCTTTCAACAGCAAGGCCGTAAAAAAAAGCGACCGTAAAGCAGGATGAATTATGGGACTCCCGCAGTGGCAGACGCCAGGGAACGTCTGCCACCTGTCAGGAATCTCTGGTGATCGGAGTAGATGGGATGCGTCCATGATGTCCAAGGATGCCAGAAAGTCCCCCGGATGGAGAGCCGCGACAACAGAGCGAACCGACTCCATCCTGAATTTTTTTTTGCACCCTCACAAAGCAATTGAAAGCTTTGAGATCCAGGGCTGGACGGACTCCATCCTCCTTCGGCACTACGAAAAGAAGAATCACAAGAAAATGGCCCCCGAGTGACACCAGACGCTGCCAAAATTATGGCCAGCCATGTAAAAACAGAGGTAGGCAAGTGAACAAAGCACGCAGCAACCCCCACTAGGGACAGCCGAATTACCCCCCCCCGGGAGACTGACAGTGCAGCCCCCCGTGCCTTATGACGTGCCCACGAGCATGCAGCTAACCCAGTGCAGGGAGGAGGGAGAGAAAAAGAGGAACAATCCCCCAAACAGCCTCCCAGGAATGCCCAGCCATGTCCCCCCCACCGAAGTAGGGAAAAAAACATCTACTTACCTGTCCTGCGTGGACTCGCTGGAAGCATCACCGACAGGTCATCTTCCGCATGGCGACAAAGGTGACTGTCGGCTCGGCACACTGTGAATCAGGCATGGAGCCCGGTCATACGCGTACCCCGGAGCACATAGTTTACTGGCCACCCCTGGAGCGACAGGGCATGTCGTGGACAACCCAGCGCATAGCCAACGGTCGGCACACGCTCGCTTGCCAAAACTGGGAAGACTCCAAGGCTCTGGGATCCAGCCTGTCGCCCAGTCGGCAGTTGCTAGCAGATCTCAAACAAAAAGAAAAAAACCCCAAGAGCCATGGGCCCGAAGGGAGCCATGTCCTTCCCCTATAGTAAGCAGAAAAAAACTGAGCTGCATGGTGCAGGGAGAGGGGTTGTACCTAGAGGGACCGCCTAAGGGGCGGTACTTTACAGTTTGTTTGATATGTTTAAACATTAACCGGTTTCTGCCTAGTCCTCTCCTAGTTGAAGGCCGAATACCTACTTTGTCAAGAGAGTGCTGTGTCCGTCCGTGAACGAAAGAGAAAATCCCATTTTCTTTATCATACATCACAGAACACAGGGCGAGGCAAATATTCATTACCTACTGGGACGTTTCAGAGCAATAGCCTTGAGGGGAGAGAGACACCCTGTCAAACAATAGCCATCAGACCTTATACAGCAGACTGCAGTATCACTGTGGTGGAAAGCCGAATTCCTCGTCTGCTCGAACAAAATAAAATGTTGTGAACTTATGCACTGAAGACCAGGTAGCAGCCTTACAAACCTGAGCCACAGATACCCGATGGCGAATAGAGCAGGAGGTTCCTACACCCCTGGTACAATGAGCTCATACCCTAAAGGGAGGATAACCAACTGGCGGACCCAAATGGCAATGGAAGTTTTGGAAGCTGCCTGCCCCTTCTTGGGTCCTTCTGGTAAAACAAAAAAAGGAGGATCCTCAGATCTAGACAGCATCCAAGGAGTGTAGTTGTTTCTCTTCCGCCAAATGATGCTGAGAGAAAAAAGAAGGCAAAATAATGTCCCGATTTAAATGAAAGGCCAACACCACTTACGGCAAAAAGGATGGACCAGGTCGTAACACGACCCTGTCGTGGTGAAGGATCAAGTATGGTTCCCTGCACGAAAGTGCTGCCAACGCCAAAACCCTTCTATCCCAGGTGATGGCCATCAGGAAGGCTAGCTTGTCTGATAGCAAGACTAATGGAATTTCCTTGATAGGCTCAAATGGTTGTTTCTGTAACACAGACAGTACGAGGTTCAAGTCCCAAGGACACATAGGTGACCTAATGGGGGGAAGCAAACAAGTTACCCCCTGCATATACGGTACGGATCAGTAAATGGGGGGCCAAGGTCCTTTGAAAAATACTGACAAAAGCCAATCTGATTTCCACAACCGACTGTAGCAAGAGAATTCTCCCAATCATGTATTTCCAAGGATGCCATTTTCTGGCTTCACACCAAGTAATACAAGTCTTCTAGACCTTAGAATCGATCTTCCTAGTGACAGTTGTTCTGGCATTCACTAGAGCAGACACCACCAGCCCCAAGATGCCACAATCCTTTAACACCCTGGCTTCAATAGCCATGCCATCAAATTTAGAGACCGTAAATTGGGGTGGAATATAGGACCTTGAGACGGTAGATCGGGGCAACGCGGAAACGTTCATGGCCCGTCTATTGCCAATCTTACGATCCCTGAACCAGGGTGACTGGAACCCCCTCTCTCTGAATCCTGTGCAACAAATGTGGAAGGAGAAGAAGGATAGCCTAAACCAGGGAGAACTGGTTCCATGGAACTATTAGAGCATCTGCTCCGATTGCCAGGGGATCCCTTGTTCGGGACACAAACTGCTGTAGCTTGTTATTGAATCTGGATGCCAATAGATTTACCTCTGGCCATCCCCAATGCTGGCAGATTTCCCAAAACACGTTTGGGTGTAGGTACTACTCCCTCTGGCTGACCTGCTGGCGGCTGAGATAATATGCCTTTCCAGTTCTCTACTCCAGGGATATGGACCGCCAACAGAACCGGCACATGTCCCTCTGCCCAGGTTAATATGTGGTTCACC